>NC_143153.1:14294702-14558065 GCF_041381405.1 Jatropha curcas
TTTGAAGGAGCCGTCACACTCTCTTGTTTCTGTGTTAACCCTAATCTGTTGATTCCTTTATCTTTTATAAGGCAGAGAAAGGGTATTAAACCCTAACTGGCTCTTATCTATTGAGCCCAATAACCATCATCTTTGGCCACCTTAATTAGAACCAACCCTTTAATTACATGGGCTACATTCAGATTATTAAAATAATCTAACAATCTCCCACTTAGCCCATGTGCATTTCTTGAGTCTATCATGTTTACCTTAATTTGAATTAAGATGATCGGATTATGGCGGTCACAAGTCATTGAACGACATGATTCCTTCCATATATCACAGACCACTTCAATTCATAAAATTTTAGTGGAGAAACTATTCAACAATCAATACATTGTTACAATCAACTGTTATTGTTATCTCACTCAAACCATTATTGTATACATCTATAATGTGGATAACGCATAAATAAGCAAACACATCTTTAATTGAATTTCCAAGTGTCACGATAATATGAGCAAAACAACCATATGTATATATATATATATATATATATATATATATATATATAATATATATATATATATATATATATAAATAGTTTAAACATCATGCTAACAAGGACTTTTCTATAATGCCCATCCTATCAATGGCCAGTGAAGATTTTGGGCGGTAAGCCTTTAGTTAGCGGATCCGCTATCATCAGATCAGTATCGATATGCTCAATTGACACTTTGTGTTTTTGCACTTCTTCTTTCACAGATAGGTACTTTAAATCCATGTGCTTTGCACCCTTAGAGTACCTATCATTCTTAGAGAAGAAGACAGCTGCGGAATTATCATAGTAAATTCTCAACGGTCTAGTTATACTGTCGACAATGCCTAGACCTGAGACAAAGTTCCGCAACCACAATGCATGAACAGTGGCCTCAAAGCATGCCACAAATTCAGCCTTCATAGTGGAAGTAGCAATGACAGACTGCTTTCCACTTTTCCACGATACTGCTCCTCCGGCTAGAAAACAAGTAGCCAAATGTAGACTTTCTTGAATCTACACAACTGGCATAGTCTGAATCCGAGTATCCCACCAGTTCTAGATGGCTGGACTTTCTATAAGTGAGTATATGATCCTTAGTGCCTTGTAAATACTTAAGTACTTTCTTTGCAGCTTTCCAATGGTCCATCCGGGATTACTTTGATATCGCCCTAACATTCCTACAGCGAAACTAATATCCGGTCGAGTACATGTCTGAACATACATTAAGCTCCCAACCATTGACACATATGGAATAAACTCCATCTCTTTACGTTCCAAATCATTTTTAGGACATTGCATTTTGCTGAACCTATCTCCTTTCTGAATTGGAACTATTCCCGCGGAGCATTTTTCCATTCTGAATCTCTCTAATACCTTATCAATGTAAGCTCTTTGAGACAATCCTAACAGTCCTTGTGATCTATCACGGAATATTTCTATTCCAATCACAAAGGATGCCTCTCCCATATCTTTCATTTCAAAGTTCTTAGAGAGAAAACTCTTTACATCATGCAACAACCCAACATCATTCGCAGCAAGAAGAATGTCTTCAACATATAGGACTAACATAATGAGCTTGCTCCCACTGACCTTCATATAAATACACCGATCAACAATGTTTTCTATAAAACCATATGAAGTGATGGTATTATTGAACTTAAGATACCATTGACGGGAAGCTTGCTTCAGTCCATATATTGACTTCTTTAACTTACACACCAAGTTTTCCTTTCCTATGACCACAAACCCCTCTGGTTGGTCCCTATTATACCTTCCTCCTCTAAGTCACCATTAAGAAAGGCTGTCTTTACATCATTTGGTGAAGCTCTAGATCATAATGAGCCACCAACGCCAAAATCATTCTTAAAGAGTCATTTTTGGAAACTGGAGAATAAGGTCTCTTTATAATCAATGCCATCCTTCTGAGTGTAACCTTTAGCAACAAGTCTGGCCTTATATCTTTCAATGTGCCCTTAGAGTCCTATTTGGTCTTAAAAACCCATTTACAACCAACTTGTTTTGACCCCTCAGGCAACTCGACTAAATCCAGACTTGATTGTCACTCATGATTGCATTTCTTCCTTCATGGCATATAAACCACTTTTCAGCAATTATCACATTCCATGGCTTTCTGAAAAGAGACTGGATCCTATCAATGCTCAATTTCACATTCATGCTCAAGTGAGTAAACCACATAATCACTAGAAATAGCTGGCCTTCTTTGCCTTTGTGACCTCCGTAATGCTATTTCTTGTGAAACCCACTTGATCATTCGTGAATTGTTCATTATTTGCTGGTTCATCATTTGTATGGTCATTTTGTGGGTTCGGAATGTTGTTTTGTTGTTCAACCATGTTGTTAAACCGTGATACAACAAGTGGAACAACAACTGAAGAAGAGACATTAGGAAATCCATCTGAGTTGGATTTTCAATCTGACTCTCTTGCACATTCACTTTACGTGGTTCACAATACGAAATTAATTTTCATTAATTAACCCAAACAAACACTATCAAACAAATCCTAGAACAAGTACAGGCTCTGATACCACATGTTTGAATAAACTTTAATATAGCCTAGATCTATTGTTCATAGAATTTGTTTGACAAGAATATACAATAATCGGAAGCGTACCTTGATCCATAACGGCAGATCTATGTTTATGGTTACCTCGTTCCTAGGACAATTTGTTTTCTCACCGTAACAGCAGATTCTACTTTCTTCACTCTGGCCTTTTGTCTGTAAGTGCTCTCTTAATGGTCAGACGAATAATCAACAACAGAAAAAGATCCTTTCAATCCCTCCCTTAAACTAGTAGCAAAACTGCAGTTGGTTATATCAGTGAGATCACACATTCCCATCTTCTCTTTGAGTCTGAAAAGCTTCGAAGTTTAGTTGTCTTGGTCATCACATATTGCTACTTGCTCTTGAGTTCCACAATGAACTAACTTAATTTTTTCATTTTTTTACAAGATCTCTCAAGAAATGAAAACGCACCCTGATATGCTTGCTTCTTGTATTTTTGAGAGTTTAATTGCAGAGTATTATCACACGATGATGGTGGTGCTTCCTTGTTGAACATGACCCAAATTTTTAAAAAACCCTGTCATCCATACAGCCTAAATGCACAAGCAGCAGCTGCCACCAACTCTGCTTTGATGGTTGAAAGTGTAACAATCTGCTGTTTTTTGACATCCAAGACAAACACCTGAACTCAATAAGCAACCATAACCTGATGTGCTTTTGAATCTTCTCATCACTAGCATAATCTAAGTCTGTGAAAACAATCAAATCTTTCTTCCCCTCCTTTCTTATAGAAAATACCATGACTAGTACTTCCTTTCAAGTAACGCAGAATTCTCTTAGCAGCTTGCAAATTAATTTAGTGGGTTTGACATGTACCTGTTGATTAAGTTCACACTAAACATGATCTGGACATGTAGCTGTAAGATACATTAAGCTTCTAACAATTTGCTTGTAGAAGGTGTCATCCATCAGAAATTCCATTAGCATCCCTATTTATTTTGAAACCCGGAACAATTGGACTACTTACAGGTTTGCTTTCTGACATTCTGAACCGCTTCAACACATCATTAGCATATTTTCTTTGACAGACGAAAATCCCTTCTGGTTTCTGCAACACCTCAATTCCAAGAAGAACCTTATCTTCCCGAAGTCAGTCATATTCAAAGGCTTTTCATCATGGAATTCTTGAAGTCAACCATCATGCCTTATCTCGTCGGTATAAATTAAGTCATCCACGTATATGCTAACAATTAGCAGTTTACCTTCACTGTTTCTCTTAGTGAACAATGTTTGCTCATTTGGACACTTCTTGAAACCTTCTTCAATGAAATGAGACTCAATTTGACTAAACGAAGCTCTTAGAGCCTATTTGACGCCGTAAAGGCGTTGTGCAGCTTGTACACTTTATGCTCACTTCCCTTCCTTACATACCCCTTTGGTTGCTCAATGTACACCACTAAAAAAAATCGCTAAATTGTGATTGAAGAAATCGGTCGCTAAATGGACTCAGCAATCGATTTGCGACAGACATTAATCGATCGTAAAAGTGCTCGTCGCAAATAATTTTGCGATCGAATGACTAAGCGGTCGCAAATTAGCGATCGACTAATCGGTCGCAAAATTTTAAATATCCATCGCTAATTTTCGTCGTGTTTTCCTTCTGGAAGCTTGTCTCAATGGTTGCAGAAAATGTGTTGCAATTATGAAAAGTGGTTGCAAATTCTGAAGTGATTGGTTGGTGATCTGTCACAAATTAAATTTAACGGTTATAATTTTGTTACAGTTTGGTCGCTAGTCGGTCACAAAATATGATTATAGGCAAAAAAAAAAAATAATAATATTAAAAACCATAATTTTTTCCACCTGTCAAAAATCGACATATATATACATCACAATCACAAGCATCATTATCAAGATCACAACATAATAACAATGTAAGAATGAAATTGTAAATGTAATGTACTATACAAAATATGAAAAAATCCGATGAAAGCTAAGAAGGTCCGAAATCAAATCTATGAGGTCAGTCCTTTGCACGATCTAGTGTTCTAGCGTCGGCAGGAGTATCTGCTGGATGTTTCGTAGTGTTGGCAGGAGTGACCAACATATCTTCTGCTTATCGAGATCGAGAGGAGACGCTAGTGGCTGATGCAGAAGCTGTAGAAACATGTCGATCTGTAGTAGGCGGAGGATCAGAGGAAGAAGTACCAGCACCATGCTGACCGGACATCCGGATGATATACGCTCTAAGCTCTACAAGCTGTCTCTCCTGCTCATCAACACGAGCTCGTAATGCACTAATCTTCTCAGCACTGTGGTCGGGCACTAATCTTCTCAGCACTGTGGTCGGGCTGTGGCCGTGAGCAGGTTACAGAAGCATCAAATGCTGAGCTGCAGTAAAACTGTGATGCCTGAGACCCGATGCCATATACTTTCCTCTTCATTTTTGCCCCCTATGGCCTCTAGATAAAGTGCCAGCTCATCAATTTCTGACTCAGATTCAGATCTAGCCTGAGAAGAAACAACACGCTCACGGGCTGTATTGTAGTTCTCCTGAAAGCAACAAATTAATTAATCAATGTAGTTGCAAGCTTTATTATGTTGAACTTGTACACATAAGAGAAGACTAGAAAGTAAATGTAAATATTCTTCATTATTACCTACATTGATGCCCAACACACGTCTTTCGACAAATGTATTTCCATCGTGGTCCTTTGTGTGAGTGTAAATGAACACCTCCATCGGTGTGAGCTCACGACCATATTTTCAGCTTGTAATGAATTTTTATGCATGATATATTAATATGGTGTCATTTCATTAAACATCAGTTTTGTAACTGTATATAATTGACTCACTAATAATCGAGATGTCTCTATAGCAGATATTGATCCGCCTGTGTGTTGGGAAGGTCCTGGTCCATCACCGCCAGTCTCACTGCGCCTGTTTCGTGCAAATAGCTCACACTTTCTCTTGAATGCAGGATATTCTAAGCCTTCTGCCAGCTCTCCCATATTGCCTAGACATGCAATGCTGCTTCTTACCGCTTTTTCGCATCCTATAGGTGAAGTTAGCATACCGTAGAGTGCACAATTTCTCCCAGGCCACTTTTAGCATAGCCGTAATAGCCTCTTCCCATACGAAATGCTTCTGCAAAAATGAAAAATAAAATTTCAATAAGATTAAGTGAAGGCCCATAGATTCAGATTGCTAAGTACATTGAATGAAGATATAACTTGAACCAAATCGTACTTGAAACTCTTCCCAATAAAAGTCTCTCGCCTCTTGTGGTATGGCATTCCATGTGTATCGATCTTTATCGAGATGTAGCTTGATTATCCTCATAATTTGCCTTGATGCTCAAGAGGATGGATATATGCTGAGAAAAAAAAACATAAGTGAAATATAAGTAGACGAAAGCATCAAAATCTGAACAAAACCAAGTTCAAAGGAAAAAGTAAATAAGTACTTACTATCCCGCTACCAAACTGAGCTTGTTACATGGCTCCGATGAAGCTGCAAAAGAAGTGAAAAACGCTATCAATATAGATTAATAATTAACATATAACTGAAATGATAGTAAATGACATTATGATTACCTGGTGCAGTAGGTGATAGTGAAGCTGGTGAAGACTCTGCTGGTCCAGGAAGTGGGGTAGAAGAGGAAGGAATAGAAGAAAGTGATGGCGACACGGGAGGTTGAGCAGAAGATGAAGCCCCAGACATACTTAAAGAAGAAGGAGGAGGGATAGTCCCTCCTCATCCATGTGTACTGCGTCCTCGGCCACGACCTTCACGCGGACCACTACGGGTGCATCTGAATCAACCGCTCTACCTTTAGCCATATGTACTACAGATAACGTGTTGGCTCAAGGGTCAAAATTTAATCTCGGGATTTTGATGATTAAAAATAAATAAATTTAAATTATATTATTTGTGCTAATATTATTTTATGCAGAATTCTTATGGAAAGAAACGAATAAGGCAAGTCCTACATTGTGTGTGAAGATATCTGAAGACCCTAGTGGTGAGTTTTTTTTAGGATACATTGTAGGATAGAGAGAAAATTCATCTATAAGCACATAAACTAATTTTTTCTCTCATCAAAAATATTTTTCAAAAATTAGATTTTTCAAAATAAATTCTTTCGTCAAAAATTTTATTTTCGAAAATATACTTTCAAAATCAAAATGATTAATTACCTAAAATTAAAGAGATTATGTCTCTAGCGATTTTGGTAATAAATCATACACTTTCTTTTTTGGAAATTATTTTTGAAGATCTAAAGGTTTTTTATTTATTCTCTTATCTAAAACGAAGAAAGATTGTATCTTTTCGTTTTTAGTAAGTAGTATCTATTCAAAAAATACTTTCCAAATAAAATGCCTTCGGAAAATCTTTATGTTAAAGGGAAGAAAAATCATTTTCTATTCTCTTACCAAAACGATAAAATAAAACTTTTGGTAACTAAGATTTTCATATCTTCTAAATAAGGAAAGAAGATATTCTGATTTCAAAATGAAATATTCTCTTTCCAAAAGCGAGAGCTACATATCTCTCTATAAAAAGGAGCTTCCACGTTTTGAACTATGAGGAAGAAAGAGTTTTCGTTTTAAGAGTATTCACCTATTGATCACATCCTTTATCTCTCAAAACTTACTCTCTACCCCCATTTTCTTTTCTTCTTTACACTTCACGTTTTTATCTTTAAAGAGAAAAGAATTTTGATTAACTACTTTTGAAAAACGATTCTGTGTTCTAAACGATTTTCTAATCTGATAAACTGTTTTTCCTGTGCTTATATGTGCATTTCTTTCTGTCTATTTAGATTCTGTAATCTTTAGTAGACATGTTTTTATTTGATAAACTTGTGTGTAATAGCTTAGGTTAGAAGCTATTGTGAAAGAGGTTATCAAGCAACCTCTTTGTGTGAGATTCTAATGTCTTGAATTGAGTTTCTGTACTCTGCCAAAAACAGAAAGGGTTGAGGTTAACTAGAACCTTTGGAAAATCTAGTGGGATAAAAGGGTAGATCTAGGTGTTGATCTATTGCCTTGTACTGTTGGTTTGTCTCTTACCCTTGAAAAGAGATAACATAGTTGAGGATCTCAAGATGAGTCTTGGGGAGTGGATGTACGCGAGTTAGTGCCGAACCATTATAAATCACTGTGTTGATCTTTTTGATTTCTGAAGTTTCGCTTGATACTGCTTGACTTACACTCTTGTTTATATTTTAGAAATGCTAAATTGGTTAATGGTTTGATGTTCTAAAACTGGAATAAGTCTTATCTTTTCTGAACATTAGAACTCTGGAATTCTGATAAGTGAATATACCAAGTTCTAAACAGTTCTTCTATTTACAGTATATTTCACTACTTGGGTTTCTAATCTGTTTTCTAAACCTGGTTAAGGCTCTGTGAAGAAGTTCTAATTTCAATAACTGTCTGTCACACAGTCTTATATGATTTTCTAAACTTTATGAGGAAGTTCTAAATTCTATAGCTTTCCATCATAAAGAAGTTCTAATATTGAATAAGACATTGTGAAGCAGTTCTAATTAATAGCGGCACTTTGCATAGTCTTTCTATTCTCTATAAATAGAACATTGTGAGGAAGTTCTAATTCATAATCTATTCTCATAAGTTCTATATTTTTCCGTTGCACTTAGAATTTGATATTCTAAAATATTTTTAGAAAACCCAATTCACCCCCCTCTTGGGTTGTGCCGTACTCATACGGGACCCACAATGTGGTATCAGAGCCTTGGCTCTTGACTTACCGAAGCTTAATCGCTTAAGAGATAAGATCCCATGGCAACCCCACTTCCTCTTACTTCGTTAGAAGGTCAATCTGTTTCTAAACGTCCTTTGTTCAATGGTTCTAATTACTCTTATTGGAAAACTAGAATGGAGAAGTTCATGAAATCAGTTGATATAAACTGCTGGAGGAATGTTATCACTGGTTCTCGTATTCCCATGAAAGTTGTAGGAGATGAGATTGTTAGAAAAACAGAAGAAGAATATACAGATGCTGATTGGAATGATATTGCTATAAATGCAAAAGCTATCAACATTCTTCATTGTGCTTTAGATGCAACAGAATACAACAAAGTGTCTGGATGAAAATCTACGACAGAGGTATGGGAAAAACTTAAAGTTACCTATGAGGGTATAGATAGAGTAAAGGAATCCAGAATAAATATCCTTTGGAGAGAATCTGAAATGTTTAGTATGAAGGAAGGAGAAACTATTGCTGAGTTAAATTCTAGATTTACTAATATAGTTAATCCTTTGAGAACTCTCGGTAAGGAAATTTCAGAAGATGAGCTTGTTAAGAAAATCCTTAGAATTCTACCCAAAAAATGGAATTCTATAGGAACCGTTATGAATTACAAAGAGACTCCCGTCACTTATGATTATCTTATAGGAGCCCTTGTTTCTGAAGAAATGAAATCTTCTTTGACTGTAGAAGATAAGAAAAAGAAAGGACTGGCTTTGAGAGTAGATTCTAGTGAAGAAAGTTCTTCCGATCTTGATAGTGATGATTTAGTACTTGTTGCTAAAAGATTCAAAAAGTTCTATAGAAAGAGTGGAAGGCCACAGAAAAAGTTTAGCAAAAAGAACTTTCCACCCAAAAATGGCAACTTACCTAAGAAAGAACCTTCTGAAGTGGTTTTGTTATGAATGCAACAAACCTGGACATATCAAGTCTAATTGTCCTAAATTGAAAAAGAAGTCAATGAAAGAGAAGCTGAAGTAGGCTTTCGTAGCCGCTTGAAGTGATTCAGATGATTCTAATTCTGGAAGCCACAGTGATCAAGAAGAAATTGCTAATATCTGTCTAATGGCTACTATCGATTCTGACTCCAAAGAAATCAGTACTCTGACTTCAACACAGGAAGCTGAACTCAGTGAAACAAATGCAATGGTCCAGAAGTATGAAGAAAGCACTGTAAGTATTTCTTGTTGACGCGTAATTTTATGCCCCCCACCTAACCTAGTGATGATATGAGGACAAGGGATAAGGTATCACGGTCAACCAGAAGTGTTTAAACCAAAATTTGAATCGAACCGGCCCAAAGGAGTCTGACCCATGTTAGGGTTGCGTCACGCAGCTGTCACCTGCATGACGGCACTCTTAGTTGCGTCACGTAACTCTAAACCAGGCTGACACCTCTGGCGCGCGCCCGCGCAACGGCCTGCACTGTTTGTATGGATACGCGGCAACTGTACGAAAAGTAAGCTGCGTCACGCAGCTTACGGATGCTTCACGCAGCTATTACCTGCGTGATGCAACTTCTTTCTGTTGCCCTACTCATATAAATACGACTTTTTGTGCTAAAAAAAGGGGACTTTTGCTCTCATTTTCTCGAGACCTCAACGTTTTAAACTAAGTTTTGTTTAGTTTATGGCTGGGGTTTCTCCCCAAGAGCTCAAGTGAGTGATCTTGAGGAAGATCAAGCCATTAGACATATAGGTTTAAAATCAAAAAACACAAAAAGATATAAGAAGAGGAAAAGAGAGAAAAGGAAAAAGAAAAACGTTTGTTCTGTGAAAAAACTTTATAACAATACTTCTGGGATCGTAAACTAGCGTCCCTAAGCTAATCCAAGTGCATGCAATCCTCAAATCTGAGGGCTAGGTAACCACTTTAACCTCTCCTTTTCATTTCTAGTCTTTTATTTCTTAAAAATCTCATTTTCATAGTATATAGTTGGTTTGTTTTTGGTTAAATGTAATTTTGCCCATTGTTGGACCTTTCTGAGTTGAGTTTAACTATTGTTAATAAAAAGAACACGTAAAAAAGAGTAGTTTGAATGGTAGTTACGGACCAGAGCAGCTGCGTCACGCAGCTACTACCTGCGTGACGCAACTGTTCATGTCCAAAAGACCTTAACTTGGACTAGGACCACCCGCGTGACGCGATTGTTCGTGTACTCAGTCTCTATTTTGTTCTACATGTTTATTTAATATTATGCTTTGAATAAATAATCAATACATCTGAGGATTTCAATAAAGTCACGAACAGTTTCGTTGCGTAACTTGGAGTTCCGTCACGCGACTGTTCTTCATAGAACAGCTGCGTGACGCAACTGTCTTTAAGTTCCAGAATACCTTTATTTTAATTTTATGTCATTAAGTAGATTTTTAATCTTAATCCGGAAAATGATCACTAATGGTCAAATTATACTTTAATCAAACCAAATCAATTAATTTATTGTGATTATGGGATTTTAGGATTTATTATTTATTGTTATTATTGATTATATTATTAAATCTGGTTTGTGGCCCGCCTTTAACCATAAGGCAAGAGCGGGTCTTTTAATTATTTTTGCTATATTGTGGATGAATGGTGAAAGTGATGATTGATTTATTATGAATGCAATGAATGATCCTAATTGGGACGATTAATTAATTTTCCACATAGAAACTCGGTTTGATTTATTCGGGTTGGGTTTAATTAAATAATTTGGCTTTTCTAAAATAAAATCAATTAGAAATCGTAGGTTAAAAGAGGCCGGTTTTCCGGGCAACGGGCTGACGTACCCAATTCCCTTACCTAGAATCGTACTTGGTACGCCTGACCAGTTTTTCAAATAATTTGGCCTTGAATAAAATCGGGTTTAAATGGAGTCACTTTCATAAAATAAAATTGGAAACGGTCCCATTGCCTAAATAATGGGTGGCGACTCAAACGTTTTATAAGACCGATTTATCGGCACAGCATATCCAAAAAGATTTTTATCACCCTTTTTCCAAAACAATAATAATAATAAAATAAATAAAAAAAATGTTTTCGGATCCTTCCGGGGTTTTGGGATTTCGGCGAAAACATTTCTGAACCTGAATCAGAAAATGATCTTCTAGATACTTACAGTAATCTTTGCAATGAGTTTGAAAAGCTGGTTAGAAAGCATAAAGTTCTAAAGGAAGATTTCAGAAAATTAAAGTCTGAAAGTAATCATTTAAAAGAAGCATTTTATCAAGAAATTACATGCAAAGATCTCATCACAGAAATCAAAGATCTCAAAAATAATAATAATCGATTTTCTGAAAATCTGACGCTTCTTGGAGAAAAATGTAAAAATCTGAATTCTGAAAATGAATCTTTGAAAATTGAGATTAGAATTCTAAAATCAATTTCAGAATCGTTTTCTAAAGAAAAGACAAGTTCTAGCTATGATAGCATTTCTAAACAGAATTTTGTTTATAATAAGAAAAATGCTGTTTCTAATGTTGTGACTTAAGAATATCAAAATGTCAATAGAAAGAGAAATCATAGTAAGCTAAATGCACCTGTTACCACTAACCCTCCAGGACCAATATGAGTTGGGTACCTAAATCTGCTTGATCTTTTCAGGTGTGCCTAAGGAGTGAGCTGAAAACAGAAATGTGGTACATGGACAATGCTTGCTCTAGGAATATGACTGGTGACAGAAAGAAGTTCACCAGATTAGAAAAGAAAAAGGGAGGTAGGGTAAGCTTTGGAGACAAAGCAAAAGGTAAAATCATTGGTATTGGTGTGGTAGGTTCTAATCCTTTAATAGAAGATGTATGCTTAGTAGAAGGATTACATTATAACTTGTTAAGTGTGAGTCAGATTTGTGATAAAAATAGAAGAGTGATCTTTGAACCTTCTCATTGTGAAGTTCAGAACATGCATGAAAATAAAACCTTATTTGTTGGAAAAAGGTTTGGAAATATATACCTAGTAGATCTCTCTGATATGCATAACCAGGATATATGTTTAGTTTCTATTGATAATTCTAGTTGGTTATGGCATAGAAGACTTGGACATGCAGCATGCACCTTATTTCTAAACTGTCTAGAAAGATTTGGTTCGTGGTTTGCCAAAGTTGAAATTCGAAAAAGATCACATTTGTGATGCTTGTCAAATGGGCAAATAAACCAGAACATCTTTTAAATCCAA
The DNA here is from genome assembly GCF_041381405.1 of Jatropha curcas. NCBI lineage: Eukaryota > Viridiplantae > Streptophyta > Magnoliopsida > Malpighiales > Euphorbiaceae > Jatropha > Jatropha curcas. The sequence continues at coordinate 14,307,174 of NC_143153.1, forward strand.
GGGCATAGTTTCTACTTCTAGACCTTTAGAATTGCTACACCTTGATCTATTTGGTCCAATTACTTCTTCTAGTCTTGGAGGAAAATTCTATGCGTTTGTTGTTGTAGATGATTACTCTAGATTCACCTGGACACTCTTCCTTAGAAATAAGGATGAGTCATATGACATGTTTGTTCATCTTTGCAAGAGAATACAAAATGAGAAAGGATACAACATCACAGCAATTAGAAGTGATCATGGAGGAGAGTTTGAAAATCAGAAACTCGATACTTTTTGCAACGAGTCAGGAATTTCCCATAACTTCTCAGCACCTAGAACACCTCAACAAAATGAGTGGTGGAACGCAAGAATAGAACACTTTAAGAAATGGCTAGAACCATGCTAAATGATTCTAAACTACCAAAGTATTTCTGGACAGAAGCAGTTAACACTGCCTGTTATATTCTAAACAGAGCTTTGGTAAGATCTAAACTTAAAAAGACTCCATATGAGCTATACAAAGGTAGAAAACCAAATATTGGTTATTTTCATATCTTCGGGTGCAAATGCTTTATTCTAGATAACAAGAAAAATCATCTTGCAAAATTTGATGCTAAAATCTTATGATGGCATTTTTCTGGGATATTCTAATAATAGTAAAGCATATAGAGTGTTTAATAAGAAGACTCTAGTTGTAGAAGAATCTGTTCATGTTGTGTTTGATGAATCTGACTCTACATCTAGAACATTAGAAAGGGATGATGTTGTAGATTCTAATCATGAAAAGCAGAATGAACAGTCAGAATAACTAGAATAGCCAGAAAGCGAGCAGAACATTGATAATCAGGCTGAACCAGAAGTAGAACATGAAGATCAGAATATAGTTGAAAGTCAAATGCCAGAACAGAAATGAAGATTCTCAATTACCAAAAGAATGGCGATTCATAAGTATCATCCTCAAGAAGACATTATGGATAATCCCTCAGAAAGGACGATGACTAGAGCTCAACTTAAAAGATATATTGGTAATGTTGCTTTCGTTTCTCAATTAGAACCTAAAAATTTAGAAGATGCTCAAAATGATGAAAGTTGGATTCTTGCTATGCAAGAGAGCTAAATCAATTTGAGATAAACCAAGTTTGGAAACTTGTTTCTAGACCCAAAAACCATTCAGTTATTGGAACTAAATGGGTGTTTAGAAATAAGCTTGATGAACAAGGTAACGTTGTGAGAAATAAAGCAAGATTAGTGGTTGAAGGGTACAACCAAGAAGAAGGCATCGATTTTGATGAGACCTTTGCCCCGATTGCTAGACTTGAGGCCATTAGAATGCTTTATGCATTTGCATGTTTTAAAAACTTCATGTTGTATCAAATGGATGTGAAAAGCGCTTTTCTAAATGGTTTTCTAAATGAAGAAGTGTATGTAAAACAACCTCCTAGTTTTGAAATTTTTGATAAACCTAATCATGTTTACAAACTTACTAAAGCTCTTTATGGTTTGAAGCAAGCTCCTAGAGCTTGGTATGAAAGATTGAGTAAGTTTCTATTGGAAAATGGTTTTTCAAGAGGAAAGGTTGATACAACACTATTTATCAAAAATAAAGCACATGACATTCTAGTTGTACAAATTTATGTTGATGACATAATCTTTGGCTCTACTAATGATCTTCTTTGTAAGGAATTTTCTAAGATTATGCAAGGTGAGTTCGAAATGAGTATGGGCGTGCACACCTGATGAATCTTTGTGGCACGGGCGTGCCATATAGCACAGGCGGGTCGTGCTTGTCCCTGTCCTACCCAGCTAGAGTTTACAATGGGCGTGCTAGGCTGGCACGCCCTGAATTTCTTCTGGGCACGGCCGTGCCTTCTAGCATGCCTCAGGGCGTGCTCACTCCTGACTCTCCCTTAATTTCCTTAGTTTTTAGCACGGTTGTGCTACTTAGCATGGGCTGGGTGTGCTGGAGGCTGAGTATTTTGCCTTGTAATGCCCTTTTCTGTGCCAAAACCCTGCAAATTTCTCTCAGATCAAGCGGGTTATGATTTAAGGAAGCTCTGAACAAAATTATACTAAAAATGAATTTAAAAGCAAATCAAAGTGATAAAATTTACTAAAAATCTAATAAAGACTATATTAAAAACACTATAAAATTAACACCTATCAAAATTTCCCAAACTTAAACCATTGCTTGTCCTCAAGCAACAAAACTAAATTTTAAGAGAAAAATAATTTGACAAAACTAGCTTACCATGGTTGGAGATGATTTAATCGTAAACCTATAAGATATCATGATTAGTAAATAAGTGAATAAATCAATTGTTCTCCATGCTACTCATATTTAAGCTTGATTTCAATTTTTAAATAAAGCACGTTCATTGAATAAAATATAAGTTTAAAGAGATTGTCAACACTAATACTCATTCAATTTACGATAAATAGGATATGAATCATCCAAAGAATTTTTCAACCTTTCAAAATAAGACAATTGATAGTGCAAATGTGGCATTCCCATATGCAAAATTAGTCATCGCTTCTCCACAATTTAAATGCATACGATTAAAAGATCAAAATGTCTTTATTTTGGGTTGTAATGGGGCTTCCGAGGTGTAAATTTTTGCTTAATCAAAGAAAAATGATAAAAGGTAGACAAAGAGTATAAAAGAATGTATAATATCCAGTTTTCTATTTTTAATCAAAATTTTACTGGTTCCAGGGAGTGTCTGTTTTGAACTTCTTTACTAGCTAGAGACATTTTGGCAAGGTTCTTTTATAATATTTTGGTACTTTTCTTCCTTGCTTTTTTTTTTTTTTTTTTTTTTTTTTTTTTGAATTCAACTTGAATCCTTTTGATTGCTTTTTATGTGTCTCTTTTTGATTTTTCTTATTTGGTAAACTTGCTAGTATCATTGAAAAATTCTCCCTTTTTGTTGCTATATTCTAATTAAAAGTCAAATCTTTCAATCATACAATCTTTTGTACTTAGGGTAGGAATTTGAAATTGGTTTAAAGGCTCGGTTTATTGAGGGTGAACAAGAAAATTTTATAGTTTATAGGCTTCAAAATTGGTTGCAAAGGTCATATTTTTAACTTAGGTGGTCTAGGCTAAATATGAGTTTCAACAAAGAATGCCTAAATCATCTCTTTCAAAATGTAAGCATTTAAAATTTTCGCCTCAAAGGGAATTCTAATTTGTTCTAGGAATGCCAAGGTTTAAATAGCTTTAGATTAAAACACGCCTATATATCATAAATTTCACAAAAATCAGTGTTTAGGATCTTAGAAACAGATAGTTTAAATCAATGAACATGTTTAAAAAAAAAAAATTCAAATTCAGAGCTTAAGTATACTAGAATAGAGAATCAACTAAATTCATCACCTATTACTAGATCATGAGAACCTTCAAGCTTGCTTGTAATCATTCCAACCATGTTAAGGAAAAACAAAATTTTTAGCTAAAATTTCCTTCCTCCAATTCAATCAAACACATTGTCCTCAATGTGTACAAAATAAATTCCCCAAACTTATTGCATTATCAGAAGAAAAGCATTAAGAGAGCAGAAGAAACTTTACCAAAATTGTATTGAAAAATACAATAGAACGGGTGCTGGAACATGTCATAGCTAAAAGAGCAAAATAAACATTAAGAGAAAAGAAACTACTAAAAGTTATAATAGTTTAAATAACAGACAAACTAAAACACAAACAGATCAATGTATTAGAACCAAATCAAAATAAGAAACAAGTGAAAAGTGAAAAATCCATCAATGCTCCGGTGGTGGGGGTGGTTGTAAAAGCTGGAGAATAGTCTGAAGCTGGCCTTGCATTGTATCCATCCTAGAATCAAGGCTTCCGTGCATAATTTCGATGGACTGGAAACGGTCTGCAATCATCGTCTCCATCCCGTTAAGGCGTGTGTCAAATATGTCCATTCGAGACATCATCCGTGCAAGGACTTCATCGTTGGACATGCTTGACGTACCTTGAAAGGATGGACCAGCACCGGATGTACCTGCACCAAAAGAAGAAGTGAAAGGGGGAGGATTATCCTCCTCCATGTCAGCACCACCTGCGGCCTCAGCCTCTTCATCATCAGAACTATCCTCTCGAGCACCTACTACCCGATATGCATCTCTGACTTTTTCAATCAGTTTCATGTGGATTATGACATCCAAATCTAGTCAGGTGCCCTTTCCTCCTCCTACACTATCATGTACTGGTCTAGTCAGGTTCCAGACCTGTAAATATCTAGCAATGCGGGTCACAAAACACCCTATCATGATAGCCTCTTTGTCGGCTCTAGCCACCCTCACAAATTTTTGGCACAACCAATATCCAACATTGAGCAAAATTCCTCTTTCAATTGCCCATAAAAGTATAATTCATTCAAACTTAGGACTCCATCACTTTCACTCCTTCCAAAGATAGTGTCAGACAAAAATTTGTGTACGTATCTTAGGGCAGGATTTTTAAGTTTAGAAGCTTTTGAATATCTAGGATTATAATTAACTTTAGCAGTAAAATGGTTCCAGGTATTACGTGCATTAAAATCACTAGATATTTGTATTTGAGCATTTTCCGTGGGGAATCCAAAAATATGGCTAACTTCGTTCACAGATAATTCAAAATTTCTAACTATTAGCCTAAAGCGAATTTTGCTCGGGGGAGAAGTGGGCAAAAACCGAATGAAAGAGGAATAAGAACTTAAAAATTATAGAGTTAAAGGTGCATAAACTAGATCCTTCATCTCTAAAAATTGACCCCATCCTATACGCCTAAGTGGTTCTACCACAACATCCCGAAGACCCACTTGCGCTAAAGCAGCCTCATCAATGAATCTATTTGGTAAAATAGGGCGAAGGGATAGTTTATTGTACCTTTCTTGTTGCTCGGGTGAGGTAAACTCAAATGAAGGCGCAGGCGTTGAATGAGGTGGAGGTGCAGTGGAGGGTCTTGCGATTGGCCTTTTTCTAGCGGCAACTGAGGATGCGAGTCTGCTATGTTTGTATCTAGGAGGCATGGTTGAGGTTGATGATATAAAGATTTGATGTGGAAAGTGTTGGATTTGAGAGAAAAGGAAGAAAAAGAGAGGAGGGGTTGACGGCTAGGGCGTGCGAGTGAGGAATGAGGCAGTTAAGGCGTGCTCTTTAAATAGGGGCGCCAATTAATGCGCATGTCTGATCTTGGCACGGCCGTGCTAAATGGCACGGCCAGGGTGTTCTTTCTTCTGACCTGCAAGACAAAAGATTGGGGCGTACCTGGCACGGGCTTGATTCTAAGCACGACGTGGGTGTGCTTCCCTCTGTCCCTCAAGTTGAAAATTTTCTCGCAGATAGCACGGGCGTGCTGTCTGGCACGCCTAGGGCGTGCTTGTCCCTGTCTCTCAATGAGTTTTCCCCTTTCCTAATGCACAGGCGTGCGGATATGCACAGTGCAGGCGTGCTCTCCTCTGCCTCTCAAGCGAATTCATCTTCTGAAGCGCATGGGCGTGTTGCAGGGCGCACCTGGGCATGCTGAGTTCTCACTCCATGGCACGGTCGTGCAAAGGGGCACGGCCAGGGCATGCTCTTCTCTGGACTTTCACTTGTTCCTAAAAATAAAGGTTCTAACTAAAACAAAAGAACAATTATGGAGAAATTTGAGAAATTTTTATAATAAAAACAGAAAATAAAAGAAATAAATGGAATGAAAATTTAAAAAGAAAATAATATGGGTTGTCTCCCACAAGCGCTTTTGTTTAATGTTGTTAAGCTCGACGCACTCAACCTAGTTCAGGTTAAACGAGACCGATTGCACTCTTGATGGGCTCAAAATTGTCATTTTGATAAACTCTCAGACGTTGAGCATTAACCTTGAAACTTCGATTTGACTTACCATCCACTATTTCAATGGCTCCATGAGGAAAAATTTCCTTGATTGTGAATGGACCGGACCATCTAGAGCGTAACTTACCAGGGAATAGGCGGAGTCTAGAGTTATAGAGCAATACCTGCTGGCCTACCTTTAGATTCCTCATGATAATATGCTTATCGTGCCATTGTTTGGTGCGATCTTTATATATTTTGGCACTTTCATAAGCATGGAGGCGCATTTCATCCATCATATTCAGTTGAAGTAACCGTTTTTGACCAACTTCCTTTGCATTGAAGTTAAGAAATTGAATTGCCCAAAACGCCTTGTGTTCTAACTCAACAGGAAGATGACAAGCCTTACCGTAAACCATGCGATATGGAGACATACCTATAGGTGTCTTGAATGCAGTTCTGTAAGCCCATAGAGCATCGTCTAGCTTTTTGGACCAATCCTTCCTTGATTGTCCAACAGTGGTTTCTAGGATCTTTTTAATTTCTCTATTTGTGACCTCTACTTGTCCACTTGTTTGAGGATGATATGGAGTACCTACACGATGAGTAACACCATATTTTGCAAGAAGGGAATCTAAATATCTATTGCAAAAATGCTTACCTCCATCTGTAATTATTGCCCTAGGAGTCCCATGACGTGTAAAAATATTTTTCTTGATAAAGTTCATTACACTTTTGGCATCATTACTTGGAAGAGCAATAGCTTCTGCCCACTTTGACACATAGTCCACCGCCACTAGAATGTATTGGTTGGAGTATGATGTTGGAAAATGTCCCATGAAGTCCAGACCCCACACATCGAAGATTTTGACTTCAAGGATGCTATTTAAGGGCATCTCATGTCTCTTCGAAATGTTACCTAACCTTTGACAACGATCACAAAGACGAACATAGTTAAAAGCATCTTTAAATAGATTAGGCCAATACAAACCACTTTCTAATATACGCGCAATTGTCTTGTTTGCTCCAAAGTCACCTCCACATTCCATTGAATGGCAGAATTTAAGGACACTTTCCATTTCAGCTTCCGGTATACATCGCCGGAATAGCTGATCACTGCAATACTTGAACAAGAAGGGCTCCTCCCAATAGTAGTATTTGATATCATGAAGAAACTTTTTCTTTTGTTGGTAAGAAAAATTGGGAGGGGGAATTTTGCAAACAAGATAGTTAACTATATCAGCATACCAGGGGGTTTGAGTATTTGCCAATAGTAGAAGTTGGTCATGGGGAAAACTTTCATTGATTTGTAGCTCGCTTGTATCTTCTTCCCCCAATTCTAGCCTGGAAAGATGGTCAGCTACGAGATTCTCAGTCCCCTTTTTGTCGCGAATCTCTGGATCAAACTCTTGCAATAAAAGCACCCAATGAATTAGTCTCGGTTTTGCATCTTTCTTTTCTAGCAAATATTTGATGGCTGAGAGATCTGTGTAGACTATTGTTTTGGCTCCAATTAAATATGCCCTGAATTTGTCAAAAGCAAGAACAATAGCTAACAATTCCTTTTCAGTAGTTGCATAATTTAATTACGCATCATTCAATGTGCGACTGGCATAATAGATAACATGCAACTTCTTGTTCTTTCTTTGTCCAAGAACAGCTCCAACAGCATGATCACTAGCATCACACATGAGCTCAAATGGCAGAGTCCAATCTGGTGTGGTGATGATAGGGGCTAAGATTAACTCCTTCTTTAACCTGTTGAAAGCATCTAAACACTCTTTGTCAAAATTAAAAGGAACATCTTTAACTAATAAATTACAAAGAGGTCTTGTGATTTTCGAGAAGTCTTTTATGAATCTCCTGTAAAACCCTTCATGACCAAGAAAGCTTCTTATTCCTTTCACTGACTTAGGAGCAGGTAGTTTTTCAATTACCTCAATTTTGGCTTTGTCTACTTCAATCCCTTTTTGAGAGATCTTATGCCCTAAGACAATACCTTCACTAACCATGAAGTGACACTTTTCCCAATTTAAAACAACGTTAGTGTCTTCATATCGTTGCATTACTAAGGATAAATTATGAAGACATGCATCGAAAGAAGAACCGAATATAGAAAAGTCATCCATGAATATTTCAATAAATTTTTCCACCATATCAGAGAAGATGGACATCATGCACCTTTGGAAGGTTGCAGGGGCATTGCATAATCCAAAAGGCATTCTCCTATAGGCAAAAGTGCCATAAGGGCAGGTGAAAGTAGTTTTCTCTTGGTCTTCAGGAGCTATAGGTATTTGAAAGTATCCTGAATAACCATCTAAGAAACAATAAAAAGGATAACCTGCAAGTCTTTCAAGCATTTGATCAAAAAAGGGTAGGGAAAAGTGGTCCTTGCGTGTTGCTTTGTTTAATTTTCTATAATCTATGCACACACGCCAACCTGTGACTATTCTTGTGGGGATTAATTCATTGTTTTCATTAGAGATAACAGTCATACCTCCCTTCTTTGGAACAACTTGGACAGGACTTACCCAACTACTATCGGAAATTGGATAAATGATACCGGCATCCAGGAGTTTTATGATTTCAGCCTTGACTACCTCCTTCATGTTCGGATTCAATCGCCTTTGATGCTCGATTGAAGGTTTGTAGTCTTCTTCCATCAAGATTTTATGCATGCATACACTTGGGCTTATTCCTTGTAGATCTGAAATTGACCACCCTAGTGCTTTCTTATGCCTTCGTAGAACCTGCAACAACCTTTCTTCTTGATCAAGCGTTAAGTGAGAAGAAATAATAACAGGAAAAGAATGGTCCTCACCTAAGAATGCATATTTTAAATGATGTGGAAGTTGTTTCAGTTCTTGTTTAGGTGGTTCCTTTTCTTTTTCATTCATGATGCTTGATTCATTAATGTTATTTTCGACATGCAAAGTGTTTTCCACACATTCATGAACAACATCAATTCGAAAACAATCTCCGTAGTCCATAGGAAGTTTGCAAGATTTAAGCACATCAAAGACAATCTCTTCCTGTCCAACTCTTAGAGTTAACTTACCTTTATAAACATCAATCAATGCTCTTGCAGTTGCAAGAAAAGGTCTTCCAAGGATTAAAGATCCTTCCCTGTCTTCATCAATGGCAAGAATAACAAAATCAACAGGGAAGATGAATGTACCTACCTTTACAAGCACGTCTTCTACAATCCCTCTAGGATATTTGATTGATCGATCCGCTAATTGTAAAGACATCCTTGTTGGTTTGAGCTCTCCCATACCTAGCATCTTAAAAACTTCATAGGACATAAGATTAATGCTAGCACCTAAATCTGCCAAAGCCTTTTCAAAATCAAGATTACCAATATTGCAAGGGATAGAAAAACTTCCTGGATCCTTTAACTTTGGAGGCAATTTGTTTTGGATAATTGCACTGCACTCCTCAGTTAACATTACTGCTCCTTGATCATCGATTTTTCGTTTCTTGCTTAGGATATCTTTTAGGAATTTAGCATAGCTAGGCATTTGAGCAAGAGCTTCAGCAAAAGGAATATTGATTTGAAGCCTTTTAAATACGTCCAGAAACTTGAGGAAGCTCTTGTTGTCTTGTGCTTTCTTTAATCTTTGCGGAAAGGGAACAGGTGGAACATAGGGTTTCACCTTTTCTTATTCTTCTAGATCAATGATGGGCACCTTTGGCTGCTCTTTTTCTTCCCTTTCCTTCCTTGGTGGTTCTTCTAATTGTTTGCCACTTCTCAAGGTGATAGCCTGCACTTGTTCTTTAGGATTCTTTTCAGTATTGCTAGGTAACGTACCTTGAGGTCGAGATGCCATCATGTTTGCAAATTGTACTAGCTGAATTTCCAAATTTCTTATCGCAGCCTGCTGGATTTTATGGTTTTCTTTGGTTTCGTTCATGAAATCCATGTGTGATTTAGAAAGGGCAGTGAGGAGGTCATCATGAGACTTCTTTTCTGGAGAAAGGAAACCTGGTGGTGCATTCAAGGCATTGTTAGGATTACCATAGGATAGATTAGGATGGTTCCTTAATCTGTGATCATATGACTTGGAATAAGGGTAATTCTTCCTTCCTTGATTCATCATGTAGTTTACTTGCTCCAAAGTTTATGGATTCAAAGAGTCCATCATGAATTCTCTAATTCCATGTTGTCCATTGCACCTATCACAAACTTGCATAATAGAATTCACAGGATTAGTAGTTAACATGTCCAACTTTCTTACCATATTATCCACATTGGCATTAACTGCTGTAATGGCGTCTATTTCATAGACTCCTGCGGTTCTTTTCCTTTCGGAATTGTTTTGGTAATGTCTGTTGCTTGCCATCTCTTCTATTAACTCGTAGGCTTCATCAATTCCCTTCGTTTCAAAGGATCCACCTGCAGCTGCATCTAAAGTGATTTTGATGTTAGGAGATAATGCATTATAGAAAGTTTGTATCTGTAGCCACTTAGGGAAACTGTGATGTGGGCACTTTCTCAACAAGTCCTTGAATCTTTCCCAAGCTTCATACAAGCTCTCTTGATCATGATGAGCAAATGTCATTATCTCATTGCGCAGCTTGATGGTTTTTGAGGATGGAAAGAATTTTGCTATAAACTTTTGAGCTAATTCGTCCCAAGTTGTGAAACTTCCAGCGAGACATGATTGTAACCAGGATCTCGCTTTATCCCTAAGAGTGAAAGGGAAAAGTCTCAGTTTGATTGCGTCTTCAGAAACACCATTCTGTTTGAAAGTATCACAAATTTCCAAAAAATTTGTGATATGGGCATTAGGATCTTCACTAGGCAAACCCCCATATTGGATCGAGGTGGAGAGCATTTGGATAATTGCGGGTTTAATCTCAAAATTATTAGCTTCCACCCTAGGTCTTGTAATACTTGAGGTTGTCCTATTCAGATTGGGTGTTGTGTAATCTCGCAAGGTACGGACCGGATGTTGAAGTGGAGGTCCGATTATGTTTTCGTTCAAGTTTTCGTTTTCGTTAGCCATGTTTGCTTTTTGTTCGGGTTTTATTTCTCGTGCTCTTCTTGCAGCATTGTGCCTACAAAAGTTCTTTCAATTTCTGGATCAAAGATTAGAGGCTTCCTTCATCTTCTTTGCATAAAACACCTAAAATAATTCTTAAAAGAAAGTTAAATAAAAATAAAAGAATGTCTAAATTAACAATAGGGTAATTCGTATTGATATTGATAATGCCAATCCCCGGCAACGGTGCCAAAAACTTGACAGTGATTTTCGCAAGTGTACGAAATCGCAACAAGTAATATAGAGTAAGAGAGTATCGTATCCACAGGGATTGTATATCAAGTACCAAAATTATATTAACCTATTATTATTTAAATGATAATAAGAGAGAATTGTTGTAAGGAAAATAAATTTGAAAGTAAAAACAGAAAGAGATGAAGCACAAAATTTAGGTGAAAAGAAATCAGGGATTTAAACTACTAGGGAATTTGATTTCACTTAATTCTATCCAACTTATTCTATTAGTTCATTAATCAATTTTAATTGTTCAAGTAGGAGAAACAACCCTAGAATTACTAACAAGCTCTTCTGATGTATTGTTAGATATTCTAATCTAGTCTAATTACCTATCTTCCAATAGTGAAATCAAACATGAATTAGATCTTTGAGTTTTGTGGTTGTTTTGTGAGTTCATAACCTAAGATCATTAAATTATGAAAACCCCCCTTGAGTCAAACCATATAGCTTCCGCATCAAGTTATTATTCTCAAGTAATTTATTATCTTTTTCATGTCAAAAACCCTTCTCCCGATAGCGATTATTGAAATAATTCAATCCAGGGGAAAAATTCTGCCCGGAAGCTTTAAGCACAATAATAAATTATAACAAGAACAATGAAAAACAAATCTAATATTATAAATTGGAATCGAATTAAGTTACATCAAATCCCTAGTATAAGAGTTTAGCTGGACATAGTAATTAAATAAAACTCAGTAATACTTGAATCAATCATCATACTTAGTGTTAACAATGAAAAGAAAAACAAGATGAAGAGTTTAGAGATAAAACTAGATCACAGCTATGTGGATGGCTTCCTTGAATCTTGGCACAAATCTTGGATGCTTGAAGTCTTTTAAGAGAGAGAGAATTATGCAGAAAATAGCCCAAAAACGAGATATCCAATAATGAAAAGTTCCCCTCTTTATATAGGGCTCCTGAAGGCAAATCTGACTCCGTTTAGGAAATAGAATCCTTATTTAGTGCAAAATCTTCTATAGGAGATTATGACTGTTTAGGCCTTGGATTTCTTCTTAATTGAGACTCCTTTCTCTTCCAAAATAGGTCTAGGTCTTGTTTAGTATGTTTAGGAAACTCTCTGAGGCGGGCCCATGTGAGGAAAAGATTGATTTGCGTCTTTAGTTCATGCTAGTTCTGCCTTCGAAGCACGGGCGTGCTATGATGCACGGCTGGGGCATGCTTAAGTCTGGAAGTTTGGCTGGTGGAGCACGGGGTGTGCTAGGCAAGCACACCCTAATGAATCTTTGTGGCACGGGCGTGCCATATAGCACAGGCGGGGCGTGCTTGTCCCTATCCTACCCAGCTAGAGTTTACAATGGGCGTGCTAGGCTGGCACGCCCTGAATTTCTTCTGGGCACGGCCGTGCCTTCTAACATGCCTCGGGGAGTGCTCACTCCTGACTCTCCCTTAATTTCCTTAGTTTTTAGCACGGTTGTGCTACTTAGCACGGGCTGGGTGTGCTGGAGGCTGAGTATTTTGCCTTGTAATGCCCTTTTCTGTGCCAAAACCCTGCAAATTTCTCTCAGATCAAGCGGGTTATAATTCAAGGAAGCTCTGAACAAAATTATACTAAAATGAATTTAAAAGCAAATCAAAGTGATAAAATTTACTAAAAATCTAATAAAGACTATATTAAAAGTACTATAAAATTAACACCTATCAACAACTTACTTAAACCACAAATTACATAAAATCATTAAATTTCAACATACATTTACATTTATAGCAAAAGAAATATAAAATAAACTATTAATTAATAACATAAAGAATTTAATTCTTTCAACTCATAAATTCATTACTTGCACATTATTATACCAATACATATACTATTTAGTTTTAAAACCATGAACCGGAATATCATGCTTTGAAAATTCATTTGATAACATAATCATTAATGTCCAAAGTAAGGTTTACTAAAATAATATGATCTCATTCGTTTAATTCAAATACTTTGAAAGCAATAAGACGATTAATTCAAATACTTTAGTTAAGGCTCGTACTAATACAGAATGAACATAATCTGATTTGATCGTGGCCTATGTTAGCACCACCCCCATCACACAATCGTGGCCTATGAAAGCGCCACCCCCATCATACAATCGTGGTCTATGAAAGCGCCACCCCCATCACACAAATAAGTGCGTCCACCTATTTATAAGGGCTAATAACCCTAGCATATGATCATAGCTTCACATAACAAAATTAATCTCATCATACCATATTTCAATCATGCAGAGTAGAGCCCAAATCAAAATCATTCTTTCACAAAGGACTTTATTATTTAGACAAAATTCTTAATCAAAAACACTTCATTACGTAATATCCATCATTTCAAAATTTCTCAACTTACAACTTACAAAAATTACCACATTCTTCAAAGGAAATATTTCACATATATATATATATATATAGGAAAATTTCTCATCAATTCATTTTCTTTTAAAACTTTCTTAACATCATAATGAAATTTATCATAAGGAACTTCTTCTCATATCAAATCATACTTTCCTTATTCAAAATTCAAAGCACATACACCTTAAATATCCATTTTTTTTAAAACTGTAAACATATGAAAGTTATCAAAATAATCATACTTATGTCATACTTATACCATACAAAAAAAATAATTAAGTAAGCCTTACCACCCTAGAGTGGTTTGACCTCTTAATGAAAACCAAGGGGAGGAATTTCCTTCTCCAACCAAGCATACTAACATAACTCTTATGCACCAAGGTATCCATTTCTATCCTCATCATGCATTATCTAAACTAATTCCACACTTTATCCCAAAATTTCCAACAATTTTTCCCATTTATATCCATTTAAACATATCCACAATAACACTTTTCAAACATATCCACAATATCTTATTTTTGTCAAATCAATCCTCAAACATACAAATAATCAAGAGAACCTCATCACAGATGATTCATACATACATTAAATAAAATAAACCTATGAGTCAAGGCATAAGAAATTTCCAGCATTAAAATAACATTGACCTTTGCTGAGTTTTTAAGACATAACTTGAGTTATAGGTCTCCAAATTGACTGAAATTAGATTCATTAGAAAGCTAAGACAAACTTCTAGAAATGTTATGAAGGTATCACAAACCAGATCAATGTTTAAGATGGCAAACAGAAGCTAGAAACACAGACCAACAGTCCAGACCCGATTCAGCAGAACTAAGTCCAATGTTTATTAAATTCCTACTTAAGCAAACACTCAAATTAAACCATTCCAAAACCATAGAAGTCTCAAGACATAGGGAAACAACTTTCATGAAGAACTCAGAACCTAATCTTGTCATTATAGTGGTCAAAATTGGCACTCAATTCAGTGATGCATATGGCCCGACATAACAGAGTCAGTTTGCGTTTTTCAATCATAATTTGAGCTATATATCTCCAAATTAGACCCAAGAGGATTGGTTGGAAAGCTAAGAAGTAGACCTACAACTTTCATGAAGGACGCAGACACAAATGGAAAATAGAAATGATCGAAAACTAGTCCTTAATCTCACCCAATAACACTTTTTCCCAAATTCAGCTTACTTTAACCATGAAAAGAACATGAACAACAAAGATACAAGGTAGAGATTTCTACCACATACTAAATACTCATCAAACATCATCCTAAGAGCATAAACCAACAAAGAATAACAAGAAAACTTAAGGCCTTATTCATCAATAGATTCTGCCACTCTTGGAAGATGAAGAAGAAAATGTTTTCCTCATCAATTCAACATATAGGCAAGCTTAGAAATCTCCCAAGAACACATTTATACCATCAAAGTTCAATAATCAAATCATTTCATATAAAATTCCAAATTTTCACAAAATAGTATAATAAAAAATTTTAACAAAGTAATTGTGTTTATGAACACTAACCTTCCAAACAAGCTTTAATAAGCTTTAATCAAAGCTTCTCAAGCTTTGGTCTTGCCCTTATCTTTGTTAGAAGGCTCTCCACCCTTTGACCCAAATAGGAAAATCACCAAATTCCATGAAATTAGTCACCAAATATTACTTCTCTAGCTTCACTCTCTAAGATTAATTACTTAAACCAAGTTGGATGGGGTGAATTTGATGTGTTTACTAAGTAAGAATTGAAGAAAATGAAGAAGAGGAAGAAGAAGAAGAAGAAGAAGGAGAAGGAGGAGGAGACGTGTAAGGATAAGGAGAAGGAAAAATTGTTGCTCAATAATTGATGGTTGCCTTTAATAAAGCAACTAAAGGGTGTTTTGGTCTTTTCTCCAAATTAGATGGCTATGATTAAGTCACTAGTAATCTAATCTAATGGCTACAATTATTCTCCAATTAAATTCCTTCAAAATATTATTTATCTCCACAAAACTCTCTAATTTACTCCATAAAAATAATTCCTCAAATTTCCTCCATAAAAATAATTCCTCAAATTTCCTTACTTAATATAACACCATAATTCATTATTCATTAATTATCTAAATTCTCCCAAAAAATATTCCTTACTTACTTTCTATCCATAAAAACCATGCATACATGCTCCAAAAATGTTAAATAAAATATAAAACATAAATAGTAATTTTTCCGGACAAAAAATAATACCGACTTCCGGACCGGTGGTACTATTTACAGACCGGTAAACTACTATTGAAACACAGAAAAAACGGGGCGTTACAATGGTGATGTTATAATCGTTAAAAAATGATCTTAAAGGTTCAGACACGGGAAACCGAACCCTAGATCTCCTCATACATCATAATAGAATCCTCATCCAATGACTTGGTTATCCTCATATTCTCTGAGGGTCTAATTAGTTTATACTCTAGCGCAATATTATATATAAAACATATATCCAATAGCTCACCTTCATCAATATCAGACGGTACGTCGGCAATCCAAACGTTCTCCTTCCTACCTTTGGCTTCCCACTCCTGAGTTGATACCTTCGGTTTTCTCATCTCCAAATTGATCAAGTAACACTTGAACATCTTCATCACTTAAAGAACCCATAATCCTAAGCCAACGAAAAGAGAAAGCAAAAAACAAACACAAAAATACAAAGACTTACTTGGATAAGGTAGAGAGAGACAAAGAAGTTTAAGAGAGAGATGCTCTGATGATTCAAGAAATGAAGAGTGAAGCAAAATGAGATGAGTAAAGGGCCTTATATAGGCAAGGCGAGGCACTGAAGAATCACCATATTAAGTGAAACAACTCTTAAAGTACCTCTCGACTGACGAGCCAATGCTTCATTCTCTCTGAAACAAAGTTGTCCTTTTTCTGACACCTCGCAAAAAGACACAATAAAATCTCAGAAAAAAAAAAAGAATGATGATGATGAAGGAGGATAATGATAATAAATAATCACTGTATTTGGACATAAAATGACCAAATAACTAACGGGGAGACTACTGAAAATATATAATAATAAAATATATTAAAAAAATATATATTTAGATATTAGACTCCTAAATAAACTTTAACTAGCAAATAATATATTATTCTTATACTCCTTATCCTAATATGATTAGTTCGACTCTAATATATATACTTCAAATTTACACCAAAAAGAAATTTAATTTACAATTTATTCTCTACTCAATTTCTGAGAGCTTAACAAGAATTTTATTTTGACTTTTGTATTAAATGTATGATTTTAATGAGTGAAAATTGATGTTTGATGAGTATACGATGTGATTTGTGCCTTAGAATGATTTTATGAAATTTTCATGAATTTTTCAAGCTATGTCCTGCCTCCCCTTGTTCATGTGTGTATTTTAAATATTTTTTTCTTCAAATCTTGATTATTATGTTGAAATAATTTTATTTGATTATTGAATGATTTGGTGAAGATCTGGTGTGCAATTTATGCTAAATCGAACCATGTTTGCCATTTAAATTTAAGTTGTATTTTATTTTGATGATTTATTGATTAATATTGGTGACTAATGATATTTATTTTGGTGTTTTTCAATTAAAAATATGATTTATACCCTAATTGTACAAATCGAATCATGTATGGGCTGATTTGGATATTTTCCAAATTATATGGACTGTTTTAAGATATTTTCCAAGGACTTGGCAACAATTCCCCAAGCTTCGAGGAGTTATGGTACAAATTTGATAAAATATAGACTAATTAATGATGATTAAGGACCTAATAAAGTAATTAATTGGAAAATTAAATTAACTACTCTCTCCACTCTTTTTATATAGGAAAAGTTTCTATTTTGAGTGTCTTCTTATATAGAAAAGAAAATTTTTCCTAATTTGGTAACTTTGAGAACCATGTTAATGTAAAAAATCAATCTTACCCTTATTTTAGTTCTTTGTGAAGCTTTTAGTATGAGAGATTCTCAAGATAGTGGCAGACAAATGTATATATAAGCATTTAATGTTAATAAATTTTGGAGAATGAATTTTTTACATTAATTTTCAATAAAAAAATGTGCCACTATAAGTTATATGAGCATTGATTAAAATGAAGTTTGAATAGAAAAAAGCCACAATATTATTCTTATGGACTTCGTCGAATATTTAAAAAATTGCATAACATTTAAAGTATGTTTTCAATAACCAAAGGTAGTTGGAAGGTTAAATAAGTACAAATTTTCATATTTTCATACAACTTTCCCAAATAAAGGATAAAAAACGAATTTCTCTCCATAGGTCAGAGTATAAACTTTATTTTTACAACTGTTTGTATTCCCTTCATTCCAACAAAATATTTAAAGCCTTATTGAAGATTGAAATGTAATTTAAGATATACATTGATATTAGAGGAAGAATAAATGAGATATTAGGGGTAAATTAGAAAAAAAATGACAAAAAAAAATTGGTTGAACTATTTTCTTAATATTAGCGAAAAATTAGTTGTTCCTATATAAAAAGAACGGAGGGAATATTACCTATATTGAGGACGTGTAATATTTGGACAACATAAGAATTAATTATAATTGTAACATTAATTAAGGATTAAAAGTAGATTATAGTGAATTAAATTAGTTCACATATCCATTTATTCCAAGTGGGTCCAATTTAAAATAATTAAGAACTTTAAGGACCAAATGGTTAATTGACCATAATTAAGATGATTTTATGATTAGTGTTAATTGGGCGATGATACTAATCTAAATGGTTAGATATGATTTAACTATATAGATTAGTAGTTATTAGGTAATATTTAGATTAATTAGGTGATTAGTTGGCAAATAGTGGAAATAATAAGATTATATGATTATTAAATTAATTAGATAGTTAATAGAATGGCTTAGTAATTAAAATGGATTATTGGGTTTAACAACTCTCACTAGATCAATTTAATTTATTAATGATCAATTTAAGTCTCTATTATGAGACTTTAAGAAAGTACGAAATTATTGGATTATTTAGATGATATTTTGTTAAATTGAAATTAGTGTATTGGGATTTGTGCCAAAATCTTGAAAAATGTGTCATTTATGAATTAAATGCTGATTATTTGAAAATATAATTTTATTTGAGTTAATAATTATGTGATATGAATTATTATGTTACAAATGAATATTTTGTGAAATAAAAAATTCCTAGTGAATTTAATATGATTATATGAAACCATGTTGAATTTGAGAATTTATGTGATTATGAGTATAATTATGTGATTTAGTTATGAAATATGATAAATTATATATGATAGAATATTTTGATATGAAAAATATGAATTTATGAATGGATGGATTTTATGATAAGAAATATTTTTTCAGACTGTGAAAGGAATTACCGGAGCAATTATGAGACCGAAAATTTTATTATGCGATGTTATGAATATGATATAAACTAAATTGGACATAATAAATATTCTTAGTGGTCTTAGTCTACTTTGTTGAGTTAGCAGTTGTATAGAGGTATAGCATACCATAAAAAAAACAGTACTGTCAGTGTCACATATCGAAGCTAATGAACCTCATTTTATAGGAGCTAATGAACTACACTCTTGTGGGGGGGGGGGGGGGGGAGGGGGGTAATGAACCCCAGTTTCTAGATATAGTCATTTGATTTTGACCGACCGGTCGTATGATATTATATGGATTTTCGAGTTGTATGTTTATTATGGAATTTTCTGTATGCTATTTGATTCTTATAAGTATGTTGAAAGTCTAATTAAAAATATAATTTCATAATTAATTAAATATATTGTTCCTATGGAAATATGCTGAATTATGTAATGCTATAACTTAGTATGATGTTATGCTATTAAATAATGATACTTGATTATTGAATTTTATATTATGTGTTGTATTTAATATGAATTATAATTGCTTTTATTTTATAATTTTCTTGGTGTGTTGTAAAAAATATTTATCGAAGAATTATGAATAGCATTTGATTGATTATTAGATACTTAAGTAATATGAAATAAAAGTGCATTTTTGTATGAATGCAGGGTGACTCTGTGGGATGAATAAAGAACTATATTGCATTGACTATTGAGGAATTACTAAGTGTTAAGAATAAGATTTATGTTTTAAGAAGAATACTAAGATATATAAATTTATGATCTAGATACTTGAAATAATATGACTATGTGAATATAATTAAATGAGACATAAATCCATATGTTATAAATATGAAAGTATGATGAAAATGCTAATATAAATTATGACTGCTCTTCCATGTCTTTCTTAGTGGATTATAATGTATTGATATTTTGAAATTATCTTATAATGAGATATGATGCATGATCACTCTTGAATGATTGGAATTTTATCTTGTGTGGTTGGATTTTTCCTTTGTATGGATTATATAATTATATTTGTTGGTTGTTGGTATGAGAATCCTTCATATGTTATTTGGAGATATGAAGCACCACTAAGCTTTATGCTTCGTGCATTGAGTTTATCATGCCCAAATATTGGGTAGATGTGCCGAGCGGACGAAGCTATAGTATCCGAGTTGAAGATTTATATGAGAATATTGGCATTATTGTATTTATGCTGATTTTATGTTCTAGCAATTATGACATGTATTTAACTATTGAGGTTATTTATATTGATTGAGGAAAAAATTATTTTAGCAGGAATATACATATAGATAGTTGATTATAGAATGTGTATGAAATGATTTAGTATATTTATGATGAATGCTTCTGCAATATGACTATGAATTTGGGAAAAATTATATGATAGTATGATTTATTTATTAAAGAGATGATTAAATGATAATCTATGAAATATAATCTTATGACAATGATATTGGAGCATGGCTGTATAAGTGATGATATTCAAAATATAGAAGTTTTTGGCTATCAAGAGTATGAGTTTATAGTAGAATTTTTTGAAAAACTTTCCAAGTCACATTTTGAGGATTATATAATAATTGACTTATAAGATTGCATAATGTATATTAGATCAAGTTATAATATTAGAATGTTTAGTTTTGTAGCTCCGGCACAGATTATGGCATTCGTAGCCTAATTCTCCAGGATCGAGCAATGGGTGTTATAGAGAGGATACCAATCAGAAAAAACAATAAGAAAGCTACTGGTCAAATATGGATGGATATTGATGGCTAAAAATGGAAGAGCATAGATATGCCAAGGGATGCAATTCATGCCAAAAGCAAAGACCAATTCAAAATGCTCCGGCTATAGAATTGTGATCGATTGCAAACCTTGGACATTTAAAGGGTGGGTAGTAGGCAATAGCGGGACCAGAAATATTTTCTAGTGGGGCATATAAGCCCAAGCCACAGCAGCCTATAAAGAAAATATTTTTTATACGCACAGATTGCCTAAAATCATTACGATCGATCAAGAAACAGTCTTCATGGTAGAAGAAATCCATGAATGGGTCAATTTCAGTAACATTGTTGACCGAATTTTTTTTGACTTTAACTGAATTTTAGCTGAATCAATTTTGATCATTGACAGAACCGAAGTTAAAGAAAATAAAAACTTAATTAACCGATCGAATTCAACAAAAATTTATGATTAACCGACTTAACCGAAATAAAAATTAATCGAACTTATTAATCACAACTTAATCAAAATAAAAATTGAAATATTTTTAATTTTTAATTTTATTATTTACTTAAGCAAAACGACATAGTTATAAGAGTCTATTAATTTGATTAATTTGGTTAAATTAACTTTTAACTGAACCTTCCAAAAATTTAATTTTCTTTAAAGGAACATTTATTCACCAAACCGAATTGGTTGAATTAACTGAATTAATCAAATTAATTGAACCAAATGCTTTCCCTAGCCCAGAGAAGAATGAAAAAGAAGAAATCTCTAAGGCTCTATTTATTTCTGTAAAATCATTTGTAGAAAAATATTTTTCATAATTTTTCATTGTTTGGGGCATTCAGGAAAATAAGTCAACGGAAAATATTTTTCTGGTCAAAGAAAAATTAATTATTTCTTAAGGAAAATAACTTTTCATTTTCGAGAGAGTAAAATATTTTCTAGACATTGATAAACCTTATAAATCCATATTTTTTAAATTTATTAATCATTGTAGTCACTACTACTAGTCACCATTTACCACCAACTGTCATCGTCGGCCACCGGCGACTTTCATAATTTACATTTTTTTCCATTCTTCTCATATTTAACAATAAAATTTTTAAATTATAAAATTTCTATTATTGTTAATATTTTTTTATGATCTTATGAGATAAAGACTTTAATATTTTTAACTAATTTTCAATATTACAACCAAACAATGGAAAATAATTCATTTAAAAAATATTTTTCGAGGAAAATATTTTCTATTGAAAATATTTTTTCAACAAGTTATTTTACTGTAAGTTATTTTACGGAAACAAATGGAGCATTAGGAGGTTATTTGGACCTAGGACCCAATTGTGTAAATTTTATATAAACATAGGATATTTTAGACTTTGTATAGACCAACATCAATATACATTCTAAAATATTTCTTGTTTGGCATGCACTTCTTGAATTCCTATGAATATGTAGTGAATCCGCTGTAAATGACACGAAAGAATCTATACAAACAAATTGAAGTGTCTAACCATATTAAGTCACCTTGTGTTTCTTTTTTTTTTTTTTTTTGTCCGATCTCCTAATTTTTTATATTTCTTTCACGTGGCTCTCATCTTTTCCCCTCCTAATTTCTTATTCTAATAATAGGTTACCGCCTTTATACACATATCCTAAAGCATTTCTAATAAACGTATACTGAATGGACCCACAACCATTGTTGACCGAACAATTTATTTAACAATTTAATGCAATTAGTGGTTAATACTTTGGTAGTTACATTGTCATGGGTTTAATACACTAAGTATTTTAAAATAGAACTTTATTTTGCTAATTATCAAAAAAAAAAAAAAAAAATCAATTTTTTCAGCAGGTTTAGGTTACAGTGGGTTTTAAGGGCAGATCCTAAAATGGGTTTTAAGGATGGATCTGCCCGTTCTTGCTTCTGGTTTTGGACTGGATTATAAACAGATTCTTCTCATGTCAAAAAACAAAAACAAAAATAAATGCAAATAAAATTAGTGTTATTATTTTACATTTTCTTTAGCATAAATTATTGGACAATGGCTTTCAAAACTTTCAAGTAACCTATCAATATTCAATTGATGTAATTTTGTAATTTCGATTATTCAATAAACAACTAATACAACTTTAATTGAGACTTCTCCTGCTGTAAAATTCAAACGTTGATTCATGTATTTGGCCTTCTGTAAACTTTGTTACTATGATATGTCCCCCAAACTTTTACTTTTGCGTATATAGTATATACCATAATTGGTAGTCCTTTCCTAATCCTATATTCTTTCTTTCTTTCTTTTTTTTTTTTTTTTTTTTTTTTTTTCTTTTGCTACATAAAAAATTCTTGAAGGAGATGGGAGATGACAAGTTCAGTCCTCAACCTCCAACAATAGTTAGCAGACCCTTGATCATGGAGACTAATCCACCTTGGAATTTGAACATTTGCCACCAATTTGTCCCCTTATGACTTGCATACACCGTTTATTAAAGCTTAAGCTTTCCTGATGGATATACTCCATCCACTCTATGTCCTTTTTGCTCCTTTGCTGATGAGAAATTCCCAGCATTTACATTCCTTGTTTGATTAGATTGCTTCTCCGACAAACCAAATTTCTTTCTGCCATTTTTCCTGCAATGCAATTGGGAAAATAAATGGACCGCTATACCATATACAAAAATTGCAGCTATTCATTTATATCAAAGCCAGGCTTATATTCAAACATACCTGAACTGAAGCAAAAGAAGCAAAGCACCAAGAACTGCAGATCCCTTCACTACAGATTTAAGGATTGGCCTTCTCTGAGGTTTGAGCTCTGCTATTCCTATACTTGGACTGTCAGCTCCATCTGAATTCTCAGCTGCTGACTCGTGCAAGCTTTCATCTTTTCCTTTATCCTGTGAAACAAGAATACTCAAGTTATATGAAGAAGGGATTGAAGTTATAAGAAAGTTAATTGTTAAATACAATAATTGACAAAACAAGTTGCTGTCCACCTTGTTCACATTTACACTTACAACATTGCATGAAGGGTTGGAGTCTTCATGTTTTTGAAGTATAATGCTAGCAGAACAAGCAATTGGAGAATATTTATTTGGTTGCAGAATAACTCCTTCGGCCTCCTTATCATTATCTGCGACAACAGACTTAGTGTTCTGATGCCATAAGGCATTTCCCATATCTTTAGTTTGAATATATTGAAGATTTTGCTCATGTGAATCTACTGATGAAGGTGATAAAGCTCCACAATCATCATCTCTAATTGTTACCACAGCAATTCCGCTTTTACCTTTCTGATCCCACTGGGCAAACCCAACAGGAAAGCAAGATTGCCCATCAAACAATTCTTTTCCTTCACCATCCACAGCATCTGAATTTATATGAGATTTGCAGACGCCATTATCACTTGAAATTATATGATCTAAATGTCCAGCATTATATATATCCGAATAAGCTAGAGAACGCTTTAGAGAAGAGAAGCCAATACTCCTGTCTTTCCCATCCAACAAAGGTTCTTCATTTTTAGTTGTTAATGTAAGCCCTGGTGCTTCATATTCAACAAAGTTCTGAGATTTAGATTCTCTGGTCTGTTTCTTGCTCAAACCACCCAATTTGCTATTTTCTGATTCAGGGAACCAGACATTTTTATGACCATCTTCTGTATGCAAGTGATCATCACAACACAAATTCTGCAAAGCAACTGACGCAGAGCTCACACTGGCAGTAGAAGACGCTGGGCTTACACTGGCAACAGAAGACACTTCAATGACATCATATAAATATCGGCTACGAAATTCAGTTTCAGGAGTCCTGTTTGCTTTTGAGCAACAAGAACCTGCACATGCACATCCATCAGAAATAGTCTCTTCCCTCTCAAGCAGAATAGAGTCACCAGTAAAAGTTTCGAAGCCAATAACAGCTGATATTGCTGGTTGATCATCAGTGATATTACTTTTCAATGAGCAGCATTCACAAGAATCCCCCACTACAGATGCTTTATCTTCCACATCAGCATCATTGTATATCTGGTCCAGTATAATACTTTTGTCACTATTTCTAGCTTTGCAGTCTGCATTAAAAATTCTACCACCTAAGTGGATATCCAAATCTACAAAAGATGGAGGTTGGGTATTATCCTGATGATGACCATACTCTAAATGATGTGAGAAAAGAGATTTTGGTAATTTTTTTAAATGTACTGCCTCCTGTTGACACTGGATACATTCATCTCCTTGTTGGTCTTTAACACCAAATATTACTGAACATTGGTCAAATAAATCATTTCTGATTTCTGAGGACACTTCTGGAGAAGTAATTAAATTAGAACTTCTCTGGGAACATGGATTATGTGAACAAATGGTGGCTGAGCTATCAGATTGAACAAATTTGCTTTCTGTGCCATCAGACTCTTCAGAATACAAATCACAAATTCCAGACATTGCATTTGAATGTTTCTACAATGAAGGGACAGAGCATCAGATGCAGAACAAAAACAACAAATCAATAAGTTCTATCGAAAACAATATGATCCTAACTTGATTTTTCTTATCAGTTCAAAGATAACGATAGAATTGCATCCTGTCAAGTGGAAATACGGGTCGTGCAATTTAAGTAGTGCAATATTATGCCCAACCCAATATAATTTCTGTACCTGCCAAGATCTTTGACTTAATTTCTGGTGTGGACTAGGGATAGAACCGGTGTAGCCACTCTGTGAGAGCTCCCAGCTTCTTCGAATATATCCAACCATATCTGTAGGCATAGCTACTGAATGCATAACGATATCAAAATCCGGAACCTATCATGAGAATATATTCAATCACTCCAGTAGCATATTCAATTGGACATGGGGAACCGCATCAACAAGGATAACAGGTATATAAGTTTACAGACCAAGAAAGTATGAATTAGTGTCTTACATTTAAATGCCTTAACCTTGCTTTCTTTGAAAGGGCACGTATGCACATACAAACTTTTCTTGTATCTTTTTTCTCAACGACATCTGATGGGGAAAAGAGATCTATGCCAGCCAATCCCAGGATTTTGCAGATCTACAAATACAACAAAAAGAAATGTAAGAAATACACTAAAGTAAGATGCTTGTGAATGACTGATATTTTGAGTCATGGGTATTTACACAACAATAAGCAAAACAGTATTCCAAGCTAAATTTCTTCAAGCACTGAAAACATTGTTGGATTGCAGTGTTGCTTGATTATTATGCTTAAACAGACTAATTATAGGTTAAAAGAATTATTTGATTAATATGCTAATTTTGGAATAAAACGTTATTGAGCCATGAGTACCTACAGCAGTAACCACTCGAGAGATTTTTCACATGAAATTCATTTTAAAAGCCAAAAGATTCCCTTCATATAGAATGTATCTGATATCCTCATCAGAAATGTACACTCTTAGAATACTAGAAGCATAGTTAAGCAAGTCAAGAAAGTAAGATGAACATATGTTTTTTTTTCCATACATAAGAAACAGATTGTATGACCATTTGTGAAAAGAAATCTATTTTACTACAGCTGGAGAAGCAACATCTCTTCCTTAACTATAGGAAAAGAAAGTCCTTTATTCAATTAATAATGGTGAACTAACACAGGGATAACTATATTAACCAGTAGATTTATCAAACTCTGTTGGCCAATCTAAATTCAGTAAAAAGATGATAATTTGTATAAGAACACATATAAAAGTCAAAACAGAAAGAGAAGAACGAATTTTGCAAAAAAGAAAGACAGGAACATTACATGGATTTTAAGAATTTTGTGTGCGAATTTGGAATGATTCTCTTTGAAGTGTGCCACATGGCTCGAAATGGGCTAGATTATGTAATGTAGATTGCTATGGTTGAAGACGATAACAGCACAGGAAATGTAGAATGAAGAAACGTACCTTCAAAAATGAATCAACGTTTGAATAAGGCATATACCTCCCACTGTTTCTAGAAGCAAATGGCTCATAATCATATTCTTGTATGCATTTTTTATGCATACGCTTTGTCAACATCATTTTCCATATTTCTCTCGACACTTCAAACCTATAAAACCAAACACGAACTAGAAATGCAATCAACTATAAACAATGTGAACTTTTTACATTTAAATGCCAGAACCATATAGCGAACTGAAAGTTATGCCTATATGTTGAATGTTGACTTAGTAGCTATGGTGAAGGCCGTTG
Source organism: Jatropha curcas (assembly GCF_041381405.1). Lineage (NCBI taxonomy): Eukaryota > Viridiplantae > Streptophyta > Magnoliopsida > Malpighiales > Euphorbiaceae > Jatropha > Jatropha curcas. Next base: position 14,333,913 of record NC_143153.1, read on the forward strand.
GAAGATTAGATAATTATTTGTTATTCTATTGCTATTTTTAAGGAATAATTTAATATGCTTATCACATCAGATATGCATAATAAGTTTGCTTATTTTTCTGAAGTTTTCTGTTTTTAGAGTCTATAAATACTTCTGTAATAGTGTTTCAATAATATCAAGCCTTCACATGTTTATAAATTTTCTTGTTAAACATCTTTTTGAATTACTCTTAGTTTCTGAGACACATATCTAACACTATAATTCAACTAAAAATATGAGGTTCTGGGGGGAAGGAAGTAATAGGAACATACAGCAATTCTCCATCAGCAAGTAAATCTGCAATAACAAGCTGTTCATTTAATCTTGTCTGGAGGACTTCTCCAAGCCATATTCTTGTTTGAGTCTGTTTAGAACATAAAATACCCAAATAAAATGTCTGGAGTGCATTGCTAAACAAGAAAATGAATTCTACAAATTTTCACAGCTTTACAGAAATGTGCAGAATTCCGCAGCTGCATTTCAAATAGCATTTGATAACAAGAAGGATCTATTGTCAGAAGCAGAAAAATATTTTGATAAAATCACATTACAAATTCAGTCATAAGTCATAACTAGCACTTACAAGCTAACTTGATGCTACGTGCATTTATGACTCGGGCAAAGATGCAAGTACAATTACTCAAAAAAAATAAAAATTAGAAAAAAAATAGTTATAACTACAAATGTTTCAAAATGACAAAGAAGACCAAAATGAAAATTTCTCCTTATCTTTCCCTTCTTTACTTGGCATGGTTAGGTTGCTTTGGGCAAACTGTTTCTAAAACTTAACAAACCATGGTATTGAGAAAATCTAGAAAATTGCGAACTATGATTTACACAAAGCTAAAGCATTTCTGAGACCATTCTTTAACCAAAAGCATTCAAAAAACAAAGCTAAATCACTTGAGTTTATTCTGATTGTTATTATTGGCATTTATTTTAGGTTTGGCCAATTCACCATGACATATTGATATGTAATACACTAGGGAAATTATGTAATTAGCAGTTTTAACCCATACTTTTTTTTTTTCTTTTTTCTTTTCTTTTTGGGAATTAAATTATAAGTTAAAGTAGGGAACAACCTATTTGTTAATGTAGGGGGCAGCTGCACTGAATAGTTTCCCTCGAGGGCTGTGTTCGGCAACAAGTTTATGATAGTTTTTGAATTAGTCAAATCATGTGTAAAGGATAAATGAGCATTTTCTAAAACGCTATCCTTATTCCTTATTTATCTGTCTTTTCATTATTTTTTATGTTTTAAAATCCCTTCTTATCACATCAGGTTTGTTTACAATTGATAGTAAAAGAAAAAAAAAAAATTTATTTATATATTTGCATTTGAACTTAAGAAAATATTAAAGATTAAAAATATTGATCCCTTAAACTATTAAAAATTTTCAATTTTATTTATAAAATAGTAAACTCTTCAATTTTTTCTCCTTTAAAATTTGAAAATTTAGCTTCGGTGAAATTATCTTTTTTTTTTTTTTAATATAATGAGTTTTAATTTTATAGCTATACGTTAAAATTCTAAATGAATATTCTTGAGAGCGAATATTCTAAAGTTATTTTTTATCATCTTAAATTTAATTGAAATTAACTAGTTGTCTTTACTGAACGCTTTCAATTTTAATGTCTCCTAAAATAGCTAAATTTTCCGAAACGTATGAAGTTGAGGCTACAATGACAAAATTGAAAAATCCAGCTAAAATTAACATAAACTCTACAACTTTCACATTTTTTATATCAACTAACCAGGAATAAAATATTAAATCCTAATTTCAACTTTCACTTTTATTATTTTTATTTCAAAAACGATGAAAAAGAAAAAAAATTTTTTCCTAATAATAAAGAGAAAAAAAGGAAGTTTAAATAAATAGTCAAAAGGAAAAAGTAAAAGAAAAAAAAAACATAACAGAATCGGTGAACGGTGAACCTGCAAGAAGACGTCGTCTATTTGACGAAAGCTAGACTCAGCCGAAGAAGGAGAAGAGTCGCCGGCGGCCGTTTTAGAAACTTCAGGAGATTCATCGCCGAGAACCACCATGCTTTCCTAGCTGCCAGAGTACTTCCCGCCAAAAGAAGAAATCAAATTGAAACTCTGAAAACGGAAGTTTCTTTTTCCTTTTGGAGGAGTTTTTTAGTAGAAAAAGCAAACTCTGCCTACAATGGCTTCTCTTCAGTCTTCTAACATGAATTAATAAATAAATAATAACGTGTCTGTTGTGTCTAAATTGTAAATGAAAGTAAGTATACAGTGGGTTTTGTTGGCTTTTGGGATTGTCCGCATAATGCGTTGCACAAAATGACGGACCGGTGATTCTGCAACTTTTTGTATTTTTGTATTTTTCTTTGTCTTTTTCTTTTTATTTGTAATTCTGGTTTTTATTATTATTGCATTTTGCTCATGCGTGGGCAGTGTTTAAGGCACATGCTGAAGATAAGGGCCTACATGGTTTGACAAATTTGATAATTTACTCATTTGTTATATATTTTTTTCTTTTTTACCAATAAAATATATTCACGAAAAGCTGCCTTTCATTGTTCTGATAATTACTCCAATCATATGTTAGATTATACTCGATTTCAGTAGATTTTTCATTTTTTCGTCAAAAAAAAAAAAAAATTCAGTAGATTTTTTCTTAAAAGAAAATTCAGTACATCTTAATATTTGTTTCTTTAAGGAGCGAGGTACAGAATATATTAGCCTTTTAAAAATGGGATCTCATATTTCATTAAAGTAGTTTAATTTTTCTTTTAATCCCAAGAATGTGGTTTTTCTCATCATTACAAAATTAGAGTATTTAAAGAGCAAAGTATTTAATAAATACAATTTTTTTTAGAATTTAATATATATATATATATATATATATATATATATATATATATATATATATATATATATATATATATATATATATATGAACACCATGTATTGCTCTAAGTTTTTGTGGCATTATATTTTTAAGAAAAAGAAAATTTAATATCGAAAATTGAAATTCTAAAGTTATGCTTTTCCACAATTTTTGGGTGTTTAATTGAAAGAATCAATTGTTTTGTATAATAATTTAGGTCAAATAAATATTCAAATGCAAAAAGGGTTGCAGATATGCTCTTTATCACAATAAAGTAAAACAATTATTAATACTATGGAAACTAAAACATTTAAACCAATAAATATTTATGGATGCCAATGCAAATAAACATAATTATTGGGTTATTTAGTAATTAATTTATTGCAAATTAAAGGATAATCAAATATAATTAAATTTTAGTTTGTACATCAAGATTAAACTCATTTATGCAGAAAATTTATGCTTTTGATGTAATTATCTGTTCAAAATCAAGGAAGTAATTATATAGTAAAATATTGATACTTTTGATGTCTTTTAATTAATTGTAAACTAAAAAAATATATAATGAAATGCGAATCAATTTCTAAAATTTATAATCTAATAACTAAAAATAGTTTATGGCAACATATAATAATTTTGAATAAGAGATTAGAAAAATTTACATATTAATAAATTATTTTAAGGAGTAAAAAGATTATGAACTCTGCTTGTTATTGTTATTGCAACTTGTTTCAATCATAGGATGCAACTAATCACTTTAAGGTATAAAACTAGGCTGAAATTTCGTTTGGGGTATATTTATCAATCAAAAAGTTAAAAATAAGAAGCAATTGCAACAAATAATAAAATTTACAGTATTTATGCAAATTATTACGCCAAATAAAAATTGTCCAAAAAAAAAAAAAAGCAACCGTTAGTTTTATTATCCGTGAAATAATGATATTGTGTAGAGTTGTTTTGCATTTGGTATTGCGTAGGCAGAATACGAGACACATGCTGGAGATAAGGGCCTAACGTCATTAAACACCACTTCTTTCCTTTCCTTGTTCAGCGTTCACTCTCTCTTCTATCGTCTTTTATGTGGGTATGGGTTCTCTTAGGTTTCTTGTTCAACGCTTGGTGTAATAATAAGTATGTGTCTCCATGACCATCAAGAGTGCCAGCATTAATACTAGCCATAAGATTCATATGACAAATTAATTAAAAAAAAAATACTTGTTAACATATAATATTGTAATAATAATATTAGACTCCTAAATAAACTCAAACTAACAGATAGTATATGATTTGTAATCCTTATCTCAATACAATTATCCTAGATTTAGTATATATACTTTCAATTTACACCAAAGACGGCTTAATTTTTTTCATAATTTAATATATCTCAAATTCTGAGAATTTAATTATTGGTACGGTGAGCGTGGAATATACCTTCAACCCTAAAAATCCCCATAGTTTTTCTCAACTCCTGTGGCTACCGATCCCACTGAGCACCTCGACATAGAAGGCCAAGACAACACCTATGGCGAGGCCAACTAACAACCCACATTCGCGCCTCCGTGAACTACTAACCCCTAGGTTGCAGCTGCCCTAACTCATGCTTATTCACAATTTACCACTATGCTGAAACGCCTCTTGGAGAACCCTCAGCCTAATGGCGAGCTAATACCACCCACTAGGCTGGTGAACCCTCCCCATCAAGAGCATAACCTACCCCCCAACTTCGCCTAAACATCGAAATCACTCAGTATCTGATCGATACCATGAGGTGGAATCGGAGATGGATCCTAGTATGACTATCCCCCACAGCCAAGAACTAAGTCACACCTAGCCAATCTTGGATGGAGCTAATCTCCGGGATGTTGTCAAGGAACTGGTTCGGGAGTGTAGAGAAATAGGAGAAGCAGGAGATTATGGTCTCCAACAGGACTTGCCCTTATCAGCTGATCTTTTAGCTGCAGCTTTTCCACCAAAGTTCAAGCTTCCTACTTTCCAATCCTATGATGGATCTACTAATCCTTGGAGTCATCTAGCGACCTTCTAAATTGTGATGTATCTGCAAACCAATTTAGAAGATCTAATGTGTGAGGTCTTCCCAACTACCTTAAAAGGAGTAGCCCAAGAGTGGTATCAAACACTCAAAACATGATCCATTCACTCTTTTTCCCAGTTGGCCACAGCATTCCGAGCTCGTTTTATAACATGCGTACCATCTAGAAAAATTTCATCTGACTTGGTGGATTTAAAAAGAGAAGAGGGAGAGACCCTGAGACAATATGTATCCGAATTCCAAAGAATGGCGATGTAAGTGGAGTGCTCGAATGACGACGTAGCCATTGGCGCTATGGCAAAAAAATTACAGGTACAACATATTGTTTGAAAGTCTGAGTATAGAGCCTTCTTTGACCTTCGCCGAGCTTATGGCGTGATCCCACAAATACACATAATTAGATGAAGCCTATAAGGCTCAATAGCACAGATCGCCCAGAGAAGAGAGATATAAACACAAGAGACATTCATCATTGGTAAGGAGACGATCGTCCCAAAGGAGATCGCCTATTCGGCTCCCACGAACTAGTTACTTTGTTCGAACCCCATACTTAAGGGACGGCAGACCATAACAAGATCGGGAGTTTACCCCTTTGAATATGCCGCACTCAGAATATTGTTTTGGGTAACAGAACAGGGCGATCAAATTCAGTTATATTATCCTAGAAAGATGAAGGAGGATACCTCGAGCCATCGTGATAAGAGCAAGTATTGTGAATTCCATAGGGATGTAGGCCACAAGACTGAGGCCTGTTGGCAATTAAAGAAAGAGATACAATGACTTGTGCAAAGAGGCGAACTGAAGCAATTTTGTTGGAAGAATGCATACCCTGGGCAAAATCCAGGGTTCGGAGGGAAAGTGAACAAGAAGGACAAGCAGTCAATGCACACCCTGGGCACAGTCTACACTGTATTTGGTGGCTTATCGGGGGGGTGATAGCAATTCAACCAGAAAAAGAAGAACCAAAAAGATCTATTCCATTCTACCGCATTAGAAGTCAAACACCAGGCTGCCCATATCATTCTCTGAAGCCGATGGCGAGCTTGTTCACGCCCCACACAATGATGCCCTAGTAATTAAGGGGATTTTGGAAAACTTTCTGGTAAAAAGAATCTTGGTGGATGAAGGTAGTGCAGTGAACTTATTGACTATGGAGATATTCAAGGCTTTGAAACTAGACCAGACGAGGCTTAAACCTATCAGAACCCTTTTAGTCGGCCTAACGGGAAAACCTGTGAAAGTGTTTGGGTTCATAGACATAACCCCAGAGCTCAGAACCCAAGTCTCATCAAGGAAACTCAAATTGGAATTTATGGTGGTGGACATTCACTTTCCATACAATGCTATATTGGGCAGGCCAGCCCTATTTGAACTGGAAGCAACAACATGTATTAGATACCTCACCATGAAGTTTTACTCTAATAAGGGCGAGGTTGTTACTATTAGAGGAGACCAAAAAGTAGCTCGGGAAGCGTAAATGATAATACTAAAAGGGTTACCTCTTGCCCTACCAATCATGTGGATGTCAGAAGAAGAACCACCCACAAAATCAATCGAACACCAACCCTTTGATATTCGCAGACATAATGTAGATTCTAGCCCCACATTGGTGGGTGAGCTAATCACATGGGAGGTGAAATAGGGGAAGAACTTAATGTTGGGAGCCGATCTACTGAGAGAAGTGTAGGATAATATTAAGGCGATTCTAGAACTAATATTAGCAGCTATGCTTAGATCGTAAACGACATAGTTGGCATTGATCCTGATACCATATCCCATAAAATCAGCATTGACCCGAGCTTTAAATTGATAAAGAAAAAAAAAAGCGAAATCATGGCCCAGAGAGACAACAGGTTATAGCAACCAAAGTGGGTAAACTTTTTAAAGGTAAAGTTTATAAGGGAAGTGAACTGCCCAGAATGGTTGGCGAAGGTAGTTTTGGTACCAAAGTCCAATGGGAGATGGAGATTATGTGTTGACTTTACTGATTTGAATAAGGCATGCCCCAAAGATCCTTACCCCCTACCCAATATAGATCAGCTGGTAGATTCAACAGTCGGCTATGAGGTATATAGTTTTGTGGATGCAGCATCTGTATACCATAAGATAAGAATGTATGAACTGGATGAGGAAAAGATGAGCTTCATCACCGACAGGGGAATTTATTACTATCAAGTCATGCCATTCGGATTAAAAAATGCGGGAGCCACATACCAGAGGCTGGTCAATAGCATGTTTCAAGATCAGACTGGGCGAACCATGGAAGTATACGTAGATGATATGATAATAAAAAGCACTTGAGTTGTTGACCATCTTAAAGACTTACAGGAAGCATTTGAAATCTTGAATAAGTTTAATATGAAGCTTAATACAAACAAATGCACATTCGGATTTAAGGCAGGAAAATTCTTGGGTTTCATGATATCACAGAGGGGGATTGAGGTGAACCCTGAGAAGATTAAGGCAATCTTGGAGATGCAGGCACCTACTAGCATTCATGAGGTTCAATAGTTAATGGCCGAATTACAGCCTTAGAGCAATTTATCTCTTGCTCGGCTAAGAGGTGCATGCCTTTTTACCAAACCCTAAAACAGCTGAAGGTTTTCAGTGGGATGAAAATGCCACCTCGCCTTTATAAAGATTAAAAATTTTTTGTCTTCTGCTCCCCTTCTAAGTAGACCGAAGAAAGCTGAGCCCCTATACTGGTATTTAACTGCTACTGAAAATTCGATTGCCTTGGTATTGATCAGAGAAGAAGAAGGCGAACGGTATCCTATTTGTTACATTAGCAAAGTCCTTAGGGGTTTCGAGCTGTGGTATCCAAATATTGAAAAATTGGCGTTCGCCATCTTGACCTCGGCGAACCGGCTGCACAACTACTTTCAATCTCACACTATGATTGTCTGAACTAACTACCCCCTTAAAAAGATCCTACACCGAGCCGAAACTTCTAGGAGATTGGTAGAGTAGTCAATTAGATTAGGGGAGTTTGATATTAGGTACGCTCCTCATACCGCAATGAAGGCGCAGGTACTCGCAAACTTTGTGGCTGAGTTTTCTGGTGAAGAGGAAAAGGGCGAGTCTGAAGCCGAACTACCAAGCCCCAACTTATAGTACTTGGCAGTTGCACACTGATGGGGCCTTAAGAAGCTCGGGGGCAGCAGTAAGGATAATCCTACAAGGGCCGAGGAAGATAAAGATACAGTATGCAGTATATCTGAGCTTTCCATTGTTAGCTTTCCAACAACTAATAATGGTGCCAAATACGAGCTCTAATACTCCATATTTTCCTAGACTCACAGTTGGTAATCAATCAAATTACAGGCACATTCACCACCAAGGAGCCGAACCTAGTCAGGTATTATTCTTTAGCTTTGTCTCTCTTAAATAAGTTAAAGGAAGAGGGCTGTGTTTGGAAGATAACCCAAATAGAAAGGGCGAACAATAAGGAAGCAGATTCCATAGCTAAAGCTACAGCGCGGGAAGAAGATTTACTAAGAGAAGTGATGATCGAACACCAAACTTGTCCGAGCTATAAGTCGAGTGAAGTCCTTATATCCTAAACTGACAGCAATTGGATGAGCCCAATCATGGACTTCTTACAGAATGATGTTCAGCCAAGTGATAAACAGGAGGCAACGATGAACTATACAATGGAAAATGGAGAACTCTACAGGAGATCAAAATTACACCCTTGGACGAAGTGTGTGACTAAAGAAGAAGGCAATTACATCATAAGGGAGACCCACAAAGGTGTTTGCAGGGCACATGAGGGCCCAGACGCTATGCTTAAAAAGATTTTGCTATTAGGATAATACTGGCCCACAATGAAGAAAGATGTTAGCCAACATGTTCGTCATTGTAATACTTGCCAAAAATATGACCCGGTGCCTAGAAAATCCTCTTCAAATTTACTGCCATTAGGTTTGGCCTGGCCTTTCGCTCAATGATGGATAGACATTCTAGGACCTTTTCTTGCAACGATAGGGCAAAGAAAGTTTATGATAGTTGTAATTGATCACTTCTCCAAATGGGTAAAAGCCGAAGCCCTCAGCACCATTACTTCAGCTCGGGTCATTAGCTTTTTCAGGAATAATGTGATATTTAGGTATGGCGTGCCTCACAAGATTGTCATTAGCAACGGAAAGCAATTTGACTCAGGTGCCTTCAAATCTTTTTGTAAAGACTGGCACATCAGACTCCATTTTACATTAGTAGCTCACTCACAAACCAATGGTCTTATTGAAGTTACCAACAGAACCATCCTACAAGGCTTAAAGAAGAGGTTGGATGGAGAAAAGGCTAATTGGTTGGACGAACTAAATAGTTTACTATGGGCTTATAGAACTACACCTCGGCAAGCAATAGGGAAAACCCCATTCTCTTTTAGTATATGGGATTGAAGCAATGGTACCAATAGAGATAGTCATATCTAGCAAAAGAACAAGAGCATATGAAGAGCTCGACAGCAATGAGAGTCTAAATATCAGCCTAGACTTGGTAGACGAGCTTAGAGAAGATGCTACGGTTCGAGTTAAAGCATACAAGCAAAGGGTGAGGAGATACTTCACCAAGCAAGTTCAAAGCAGATAGTGTAAAGAGGAAGATAGGGTATAGCGAAAGCCAGAGATCACCAAAGGCTCCATAAGCGTGGGCAAGCTAGGGCAGAGCTGTGAAGGTCCCTATAAAGTTTCAAAGCAGTTAGGCCTAAGCACATACAAGCTGAGGAAGATTGAGGGAGCTGAGTTACCTTGGACATGGAATGTTGATAATCTAAAAAAGGCATACTGTACTCCAGTCAATAATATGTAAAGTAACTTTATATTTGACTAATAATAAGACCTTAGTTTTTTCACTTAATCTATCATGCCTTTCAAAGATAAAAATGGCATAATGCATTAAGTTTTTCCTGAAGGATCTTAATTAAAAATTTTTCTTTGTTCAGCCTTCACATTAGTTCATTAGATGACCTAAGTGATCCTTTTCACTAAGTCCATTAGCTTGGACATACATAGCTCGCCTTGCTGACCTAAGCAATCTTTTTCACTGAGTCCATTAGCTCGGACACACATAGCTCGCCCTGTTGACCTAAAAGGTCCTTTTCACTAAGTCCATTAGCTCGGACAAACCTAGTTCACCCAAGTAACCTAATCAGTCCATCTCACTAAGTCCATTGGGTGACTTAATTAGTCCACCTCACTAAGTCCATTGGCTCGAACACAACTAGTTCACCCAAGTGACCTAAGCGGTTAGCTCGGACATACACAGCTCGCTTAGATGACCTTAACTATCCTTTACATTGAACTCCTTTAGTCCAGAATACACAACTCATTTAATAAAGAAACTAAGTACAGATATGATATGAAGAAGAACATTAATTTAATGAAATACTTAGAAGAAGAACATAATACTTAATCAAAAGGATAATAACCTCTTTGCTTTTCATTAAGTCAAAAGTACTACATAAGTTGTTATAAGAAGATCCTATAACAAGTTAAGTACAAAAAATATAAACCTATACTACATTAGTGTGAACACCCAAATTTTGAGGCTCGAAGAGCCATTCTTTTCGGACTGCAAATAGCCCGGCCGGACCAAAGGCCATTTTGGAAGTTCACCGAAAGGATGCCAATATGGTACTTGAAACGTCCGGGACGTCGCGAGGATCGCAGATCTGGGCCCGAAATTTTTTTTGGAGGTCCGGAGTGCCCGGAAAGGCCTCCGGAGCGAAAAGATAGCAAGACCACCGACCACCGGCGGCCCAGCCACCGGCCACGGCGGCCCAGCCGCCCGAGTCGGCGGCCTGGCCCAGCGGCCCAGCCGCCGGACACGGCGGTCCGGCCGCCGAGAGCCGGCGGTCGGAACAGTCCGTCTTTGCCTATAAATAGTGGCCTCGGCACTCCGTTTTCGGCACTCAGTCTGTGTTGACGGACGCTCCTTCTCCCCTACGCTCCTTGCGATTCTTTACTGCTTTCTTGCATTTTAATTTAGTTTTATCGCTTTCTTGCTTTGATAAGTGGTCACTAAAATTAAATTAATTAATATTACCTTAACAAGGAGCTCAACCTGGAGTTAAGGAGCGGCCAACGATTAAATCAGGTACGTAAGTTAAACTCTACCTATTTAATTTTAGCACTTCATGCATGCTTCTCTTCTACTCCTAATAATTCTACAACTGCACAAATGCATTCATATCATCAAATAGGCAAGTAAATGGCCTCAATTAAAATACGGTTAAGCTAAATGCCCGGTTAATTAATAATCGTGGTATTAAAGCTTAAATCGGACAATATTGGCTTAAAATATCTAGTCTATCAATGGTTATGGTATGATTGCCTTTATTTCGAACAATTTTCGGCTTAAGTCCAATTAATCAATAATTGTGACTAAAAGGCCTTAGTTAATCACCTTCTTTTGGCATTAAATTGCCTACATTGCAGTTCATTTAATTACTTTAGGCAAACAAATTGCCTATAAGTAAGAATAACCAATTTTTTGGCAACATTTGCCTAAATCAAATCATTTTGGCTAAAAGCCTTAAAATCAACAATTTTTGGCAACATTTGCCTAAATCAAATCATTTTGGCTAAAAAGCCATTAAAATCAACATTTTTGGCAACTTTCGCCTAAATCAAATCATTTTGGCTAAAAGCCTTAAAATCAACAATTTTTGGCAACATTTGCCTAAATCAAATCATTTTGGCTAAAAGCCTTAAAATCAACATTTTTGGCAACAATTGCCTAAATCAATCTTTTTGGCTAAAAGCCATTAAAATCCACATTTTGGCATCAAATGCCTAAAAAAATCAATCAATCTTTGGCAAAATGCCTAAACAAAATGCACAAAGCATACACACACTCATGCATAAAGCATACCCATTCAAAGCCCTCTAAAAGAGGCCTATCGAACTACGTTGACTTTGATCTTCCATTCAAACGGAAGTACGTAGGCACGTTTGGGATTTAACCTCGAGCGGCAAGTCGAAATCACATGAACATTTTTTCATTGGTCCGATTACATTCATTCACCTTGCAAAGCATCTATTTTTGGTTAGTTCATCAGCATGACATAGTCTCGAGATCCACCTCGGGTTCGTAGACCATGCCTTAACATTGGGTTAATTAATCTAGCATTTAGGTTAATTAAAAATTGGAGTCACTTAGGGTTTTTCCTAGTTTACCCTAAAATAATTAAACAAGGTGGCGACTCATACACTCACGTGCATTTCTGTCCTTTGTCATATGCATTCATATGCCTATGATGTTCAGGGAGGGGTTCACAATTAGTATTTCGCCCCTTAAAAGACATGGCATGGACATCTGCGTCCCCTTTTGGTCGAGGAGGCAAACCGTTGTTGTTCGAATCTTGAGGTACATCATCAATCCCAGTCTCCTTACCACTCCCATCTCTTCATCAGCCTCATCAGGGTAAACCTCGTTCACCCAGCTCTAATCTACTTTCGGCTGCCTTACCCTCAACCCAATCAAGATGTTTGACCTCAAGCTCAAACATACCTTGGCCAAATCCTCTTCTTGAGACGCTTCTTGCTCCCGAAGCCTCTACTCTCGAGATCCTTATTCTTATTGAGCAAGTCCTAACTCTCCTCTCTCAGCTTGTCTATTTTAGCTTCCCGGGCAGCAATCTCTGTTTTGTGTTGAGCCTCCTGTTCCTTCATGGAGACCCTCAGCATCCTTCAGGGCGTCCTCTATCTAATTCTTCTTCACCTCCATCTCGGTATATCCTGCCTTTAACTTAGATATTCGGGCAAAGTGCATATTGTTGGCATTTATGGCTTGGAATAAACATTGGTTTAGTAGGTCCTAGGTTGCCACATCCTCCAGACGGTCATAGTAACAAGCATCGGCAGGGAAAAGACAGTTTCGAGACATTTCTCGGCTAGGCCTATCCTCTTGAAGGCTAGAGCTCGCCCCATATTTCTACATGAAGTAGCCTCGGATGTCTAAAGGCATTAAAGGAACAGGAGGGGGAGTTGGGATAGGTGCTTCCCTTTGTCTTTTTCTAGGGGGCTCGGCCGTTGGGCTTAAGGGAGGCAGCTCGGATTGGGTGGCCCCTGTAGAAGTATCAATTCCGATTAGTTGAGTATCTGGTACCACTGAAGGTACATCTTTGCCCGAACCCTTCGCTGCAGCTTTCTTCTTTATGGCTTCGGTGACCTTAGCCATCTTAGTGCTCTTAGACTTCTTTGGAGCCATTTCTACACAAAAATAAGAAAAGAAAAGTAAGAGATGTTAGTGTAAGGAACCAAAGGCAAAACGATTAAGGACAAAGCTTACCTGATGGAAGAGTTAGGTCTCATGGTCCACTAGGGGAACAGGTTAGATAGCCCTCGGCTATCACTTGCCTTAGATTCGTAGAATCAAGTCCTGTAGCCTTTATCAATTCCATGCAGGCTCGGTCATAAGGAGTGGGTGAAGCAGGAAGGTGACGAAGCGAATCCTCCGACCAATGATTCAGAACTCTGAACCCCCCAGGATTGACAATGAAAAACTTAGATTTTCAATTCTTCAAAAAGGAAATCTTACACTTTTTAGCAAAAATGTTACAATTGTTCTTCTCCTGAAGGAAACAGTGGTCCTCGTTTGGGCGAATAGAGAAATGATATAGCTTGTGAATCATCCGAGTCGTCACGTTACCCCATCTCGGTGAGCCAATTCTATTGTACCACACTGTGAATACTCAAATTTTGAGGCTCAAAAAGCCTGTTTTCCCGGACTGCAAACAGTCTGGCCGGACCGGAGGCCATTCGGAAAAGTTACCGAAAGTATGCCAATATGGTACTTGAAACTTCGGAAAATTACTAGGATCGCGGAACTGGTCCCGGAATATTTTTCGGAGGTACGGAACTTCTGAAAAAGCCTTTGGAACGAAAGACTAGCAAGTCCACGGGCCACGGCGGCGGCGGCGGCCGTCCCAGGGCAGCAGCTGCCGCCCTGCTCGGCGGCAGAGGCCGCCCTTCACGGCGGCAGCTGCCGCCCTCCAGCCCGGGTTTTCCCTATAAATACAGCCCCAGGCACTCAGTTTTACTCACTCAGTCTGTGTTGACGGACGCTCTCTTCTCCCCTACGCTCCTTGCGGTTCTTTTACTGCTTTTCTGCATTTAGTGTAGGTTTTTATTATTCTACTGTTGTGATACTTGGCCACTTAAACTAAATTAATTTTAATTAATACTCCCCAAACGAGGAGCTTAATCTGGAATTTTCAAGCTGAAGCTAAGAAGCGGCCGCCGATTAACTCAGGTAATAACGAAACCCTGTCTATTTAATTTCAGCATTTTGCATAATTTCTCTTCTACTCCAATTCTGAATTAAACTGCTGCATAAATGCATTCACGTCATCAATTTGGCAAATAAACTGCCTTAATTAAATATGATTAAGCTTAAATGCCCGGTTAACTAATAATCGTGGTGTTAAAGCCTAAATCCGATAATATTGGCTAAAGTATCTAGTCAATTAATGACTATAGTATAATCGCCTTTATTTCGAACAGTCCGGCTTAAGTCCAATTAATCAATAATTGTGGCTAAATTGCCTTAATTAAACACGTTTTTTGGCAATAAATTGCCTATATTGCAATTTAATTGATCACTTTTGGCAAACAAATTGCCTACAAATAGATTAATCATTTTTAGCGACAAATCGCTTAAATCGAAGTTTTGGCAAAATGCCTTGAATTAATCAATCTTTTGGCTAAAAGCCTTAAATCACTCATTTTGGCGACAATCGCCCAATCAACACCTTTTGGCAAACAAATTGCCTAAATCAACTCATTTTGGCTAAAAGCTTTCAAATAATCAATTTTGGCGACAATTGCCTAAATCACATCAACTTTTGGCAACAATTGCCTAAATCAATCTTTTTGGCTAAAAGCCTTAAATCAACACTTTTGGCAACAAATGCCTAAAACATCAAATCAATCAATTCTTTGGCAAAATGCCTAAACAAAATGCACAAAGCATACACACACTCATGCATTAAACATACCCATTCAGAGCCCTTTAAAAAAGGCCTATCGAACTACGTCGACTTTGATCTTCCATTCAAACGGAAGTACGTAGGCACGTTTGGGATTTAACCCCAAGCGGCAAGTCGAAATCATCAAAATCACTTAAACACTTTATTGGTCCAATTACATCATTACCTTGCAAAGCATTCACACTTAGGTTAGTTCATCAGCATGACATAGTCTCGGGATCCACCTTGGGTTCGTAGATTGTGCCTTAAACATTGGGATAATTAATCTAGTAATTAGGTTAATTAAAATTGGAGTCAACTTAGGGTTTTTTCCTATTTTACCCTAAAATAATTAAACAAGGTGGCGACTCACACATTCACGTGCATTTCTGCCCTTAGTCATATGCATTTATATGCCTATTTTTGGGGGGAGGGGTTCACAGTTTGGCGACTCCGCTGGGGACTACTTATGTAATCGTTTTACATAAAGCGGACTACGATTGTTGTGTAAACTAACCTGCCCTTCTCAGGGTATTATTTTACTATGCTTTGTTTTGCAGGATACCCTAGCAAAGATTAAGTGTTCTTTCTTTAAGAATGCTTAATAAGGAGAATTTGGACCTAATTGAATTTTACTTTAAGTCATTTAAATTTGTTTATTTATTTGCACGAATTGAGAATCTTTTTCTCCATTGCATAAAAAACGAATTTCAAATGAATTTCTTCTCTCTCTGTTCAAACTTCTGATTCTGGATAGTAAGTAGATCTGATCGGCAGGTCTCCTTGATTATGTCGACGGACAACCAAAGCGTCCTCCCTGTTACCGCAAACCATCCCTAATCCTTTTGGGGGTGGCCCATGACTATGCGTACTGTTGGACCCACGCGAAACTCTTTGTTTCACATGTGGTTAGGTATATCCATGCTCAAGGTTCAAGGGTCCCTTAATAAGCCAATTCTCTATTTGTGTCATAGCCTATAGAACCTATCCTTTAGGGCTGTATGCACCCAATGATGCGAACCATATCATTAAGATGAATTATGACGTGATGTTGTGCGCACTCATGACATATCACTTCATAAGAACATTAAAAAGAACACAAAATATTCTTTTTAGTCATGCACAACTGGACAAAAGAGTCGATCTACTTCAGCTACCCTGATACAGAATACTACCCACTGTACCCTAATCCAGCTACCTTTATCGTATCAGGTACCCACTGTTCGAGTGCCTATCCAAGATCCAGTCACACCTACAGTGCTATTACCAACCTCACCAGCTTCACCAACCTCACCAGCTTCACCAACTTCAACTGCACCAATGGCATCACTAGTTGACATCCAAAATCTCATAGAGCAACTGGAAGCCAGAATGGAGGCTAGAATGAATGAGGCATTAGCTGCCCAGAGAACTGCCCTAATAGCTGAACTAGGTAGTGGTAATGGAAATGGGGCTTCAGCTGGGGGAAGTGGACATGGACTCCTTGTCCTTGTTCCCCGAAGCAAGACTGCCAACAAAGTTCAAAATGCCCAACATGGACAAGTTTGACAGAACCACTTGTCCCAAAACGCACCTGAAAATGTATGTGGGTGCCCTAAACCCGTTCAGACTGAACAACGAGCTCCTTGCTCAGTTGTTTCAACAATCACTCACCGGTGCTGCTTTGAGGTGGTTTGTCAGCCTGGATCGGTCTAAAATGAAGACCTGGGAAGACATCTGCAATGCGTTTAATATGCAATATCATTATAACATAGAGGTGGACGTTACTCGAAGAGAATTAGAAACCACCAAACAAAAGAACAACGAACCCTTTTCCTCGTTCCTTACGAGGTGGAGGGCCAAGGCCGCCCAAATGATCAATCGACCTTCAGAACAAGAACAGGTAGACATAATCATCAAAAATCTGCTGCCTGTCTACCAACAACAACTGCAAACTCAGTACCTACCAACGTTTCAGTCGCTCATTGCCACTGCTACGAAGGTAGAAGATTTAATTCAAATGGGGCAACTGAAAGAAGACTCGGGTACCTCAAAATACAAGAAGCCTAGCCAAGCTAGCAAAGTCCACGAAGTGGCAAGCATCACCCCCACGAATCCTTTACGTGTGGGAAATATGAGAAATGCCAGTCAGTCGAGAAGGACATATACTGATCTCGGGATGCCAATCCCTTTGGTATTCCGAGAGGCTATCAAGGCAAACTACATGAAGCCTTTGGAAGCAAGGCCGCCACCCAACCCATTACCAAGGAACTACAGAGCTGACGAATACTGTGAGTATCATCAGGGTAACGGGCACAAGACTGAAGCGTGCTGGACGCTTAAGAACCGCATCCAAGACCTGGTGGCCAACGGTTCAATTATTCCAAGGAATAAGCCAAACATTAGCACTAATCCTTCACCAAATCACGGGGTAAATGCTATTGTTGCTGACCAGGAATTGATCGATCCTTTCGAACTATTCCTAGAAATGAATGCATCTGTGTCCTGGACCTGAATGACTTATTTGAAGAGGTCGATGCAATAACCAGGAGCGGGAGATAGTATGAACCATTAGTCCTGGACAAAGTCCAAAATAAGCCCTACCAGAGGGCAGAGGAGCCAAAGGAAGACCCGGTACTCTCGCAGTTAAAAAAGACCCAGGCTAGGGTGTCAATCTGGGAACTTCTGGCATCATCCTTTCCTCATCGCCAAGCTCTTTGACAGCGGTTTTCGCAAGTGTACGAAATCGCAACAAGTAATATAGAGTAAGAAAGTATCGTATCCACAGGGATTGTTTATCAATTACCAAAATTATGTTAACCTATTATTATTTAGATGATGATAAAAGGAATTCGCTGTAAAGTAAATAAAATTCAAAGTAAAAGAGATCAAACACAAAATTTAGGTGAAAAGAAATCAGGGGATTAAGCTACTAGGGAATTTGATTTCATTTAATTCTACCCAGCTTATTCTATTAGTTCATTAATCAAGTTTAATTGTTCAAGTAGGAGAAAACAACCCTAAGGTTACTAACAAGCTCTCCCGATTTATTGTTAGCTATTCTAATCCAATTTAATCACCTATCTTAATAGTGAAATTAAACATGAATCAGATCATTAGGTTTTATGGTTGTTTTATGAATTCACAACTTAATACTTTATTAACTTATGAAAGCCCCCCTTGAGTCAAACCATATAGTTTCCACATCAAGTTATTATTCTCAAGTAAATTATTACCTTGTTCATATCAATAACCCTTCTCCCGAATGTGGTTATTGAAATAATTCAATCCAGGGGAATTTTTCTGCCTGGAAGCCTTAAGCACAATAATAAGTTATAACAAGAACAAAGAAAAATAAATCTAATATTATAAGCTGGAATCGAATTAAATTACATCAAATCCCTAGTATAAAAGTTTAGCTAGACATAGTAATTAAATTAAGCTCAATCATACTTGAATCATTCATTATATTTAAAGACAATAATAAAGAAAGAAACAAGATGAAGAGTTTAGAATAAAAACTGTATCACAACTATGTTGATGGCTTCCTTGAATCTTAGCACAATTATTTGAAGCTTGAAATCTTTGAGAAGAAGAGAATTATGTAAAGTGTTGCACAAAAACGACATCCCCTACTATGAGAAGTTCCTCCCTTTATATAGAGATCCTGAAGGCAAGTCTGACTTCTTTTAGGAAAATAGAATCCTTATTTAGCACAAAATCCTTTATAGGAGATCATAACTGTTTAGGCTCTTGATTTCTTCTTGATTAGGACTCCTTTTTCTTCAAGAATAGGTCCAGGTCTTGTTTAGTGTGTTTCGGAAACTCCCTGAAGTCGGCCCATGTGAGAAAGGCTTGATTTGCGTGTTAAATTCACGCTGGTTCCGCCTGGGCAGCACGGGCGTGCTTCATGGCACGGGCTGGGCGTGCTGTAGTCTGGAGGTCTGGCTAGTGAAGCACGGGGCGTGCTAGGTAGCACGGGCTAGTGAAGTACTGAGGCACGGGCGTGCTACAGAGCACAGGCAGGGCGTGCTCTTCTCTGGAAGTCTGTCTAGAGTTGCCATGGGCGTGCTATGCTTGACACGCCCTGGTCCCATTGTAGCACGGCCGTGCCTTTTGACACACCCTGGCCGTGCTCTCTTCTGTCTCTCCTTTGGTTTACTTGGCTTCTAGCACGGGCGTGCCTTCCAGCACGGGCTGGGCGTGCTAGAAGCTGAGTGCCTTGCATTCTAAAGTTCTTTTCTGCGCCAAATTTCTGCAATTTTCTCTTAGATCAAGCGGATTAAAGACCAAGGAAGCTTTTAAACACAATTACACTAAAAGTGATTTAAAATTAAATTAAAGAAGTAAAAACGTACTAAAATTCTAATAAAAACTATATTAAAAACACTATAAAATTTACACTTATCACTCTTTGCAAGGCTTTGAGTCAACTTCAAACATCGGTGGAGGTTAGCCCTGAAGTGCTGGTGTCCACCCTCACCCAATCATCAAAGATGCAAAGCATTGGGTTTTCCGACGATGACTTGCCCAAGCAAGGAAGCGGTCACAATGATGCACTTTATGTTACTATTCAGACTAGAGAAAAGACTGTGCCCATGGTTCTCATTGACAATGGGTTAGCATTGAATGTCTGCCCACTAAGGGTAGCTAGCTGTTTGGGGTTGGAGGAAGCAGATTTCAGTCCATCAGATCAGATAGTCAAAGCCTATGACAGCACCCGGAGGGAAGTGTTGGGGGTTGCCACGTTGAAATTAGCAATTGGGCCAGCTGTGATGGAGGTCCCATTCCAAGTAATTGATGTGCCTACCAGTTTCAACCTACTTCTGGGTCGACCATGGATACATCATACTAAGGCAGTACCCTCTTCCCGGCACCAAAAGGTCAAGTTTCCTTACGAGGGCAAAGTTATCACTATTCAGGGGGATGACAATAGCCAACTAAAGAAGACAAAGGGTCAGCCTCTCTTTGAGGTCAACCCGGAGAATGCTAACCTACCCCTCTCGGGATTTCAATATGACACTATGCAGTTCATAGAAGGAAAGACTGCAAACTCTCGAATTCTCTTTGATTTCGGGACAGTGCAAATAAATTGCATAGTGCCTTTGATGCTGAAAATGTCCTACCTGCCGGGAATGGTTATGGCAAGGTCCGGAAAGACATACCCCGCACTGCAAGCTTGGGAATGTCCAGTGAACCAAGGGACCTTTGGGTTAGGTTATGAGCCCACTGATGAAGACCTTGCTGAAAGGACCAGGAGAAGAAAGAAGGAGAGTATACAGATGCGGCCTTACCTTTTGACTTTGAATGGTTATTTCTGCAAACCGGGAGAAACAATTCCTTATTGTGGCTTCTGGGAACCATTCTACTTTCCGACAGCTAAGAAAATGCTGCCCGGGCTGGAAATATTTGCTGATACCTGGGACAACAAGCCAGAAGTAATAATTGAACTAGAAGTGGAAGACTTCATGCAGCCCAGTCTCTTTGACGAGGTTGCGGTCATCACAGGAAATGATGGGAACCAAGACCTGCTGAGCCTGATCAAGCCGTACAAAGGGCCTCTCACCAACTGGTACGCCGAGGAGGAGCGCGCTGCTGATAAACCCCCTCCCGAGTCAAACCTAGAGTCAAAGTCTGTAATCAAGTCCTGTACTGAGTCTGAGTCTGACCCCGAGTCTGAAACCGAGTCAGAGTCCAGTTTCAATTCTGAGTCGTCTGTGTCGGATTCAGAAAATCCAGACTTCAAATTTGATGTAATTTTTGAGGATGATTCTGTCCTAATCAATAAGAGCTTGCAAATTATTGGCTACCCCGCGTGTCTATCTTTCCAAGCAAAAATAATGAAAATCAAATAAATGAAATAAAAAATGAAAAAGAAAAAATAATAATTGGCAAAGAAGAAAATGAACATACATACATTGCATTTGACTGTGTGAACAGGGAACAGGTCATTGAATTCTTGAAGAAGTTTGCCGATTGCTTCATGTGGAAGGCAAGTGACATCACGGGAATTGACCCGGCAATAGCGGTGCATAAGATTCCAGTATACCCTGAGGCTAAGCCGGTAAAACAGAAGCTAAGACGGCTGAAAACAGAATGGTCCTTGAAAATCAAGGAGGAAGTAGCCAAGCAAGTGGAGAATAAGTTCATAGAACCCATTGCCTACCCGACATGGTTAGCAAATATTGTGCCAGTGCCGAAGAAAGATGGCAAAGTCAGAATGTGTGTGGATTACCGGGATTTGAATAAAGTATGTCCGAAGGACGACTTCCCCCTGCCGCATATTGACTTGTTGGTGGACCGAATGGCTGGACACGAGATGGTCTCCTTGACCGATCTCGCTGTCGGGTACAATCAAATAATGATGCATTTGCCAGACAAAGAGAAAACGGCATTCATCACGGAGTGGGGAACCTACTGCTACAGGGTTATGCCTTTTGGGCTCAAAAATGCCGGGGCAACCTATCAAAGAATGGCCAACGACCATCTTCCATGACATGATTCACAAAGAAGTAGAAGTGTATGTGGACGATATGGTTATTAAATCAAAAACAGCTAAAGAACATACAACAGCACTTGAGAAGTTCTTCCTTACACTTCGAAAGTACAATTTAAAGCTCAACCCGGCAAAATGTCTGTTTGGAGCTACATCCGGAGTATTTCTGGGGCATATGGTCAGTCGGAAGGGCATAGAGATTGACCCTTCAAAAGCCAAAGCCATTCTGGAAATGCCAGCACCGAAGACGGAAAAAGAAGTTTGGGGTTTCTTGGGAAGGCTACAATACATCAGCCGGTTCATTAATCAATTGGCCGATACTTGTGGTCCGATCTTCAAATTACTCAGGAAAGGGGTGTCCGTCAAATGGAATGAGGATTGTCAGAAAGCTTTTGACTGAGTCAAGCAATATCTGTTATCCCCGCCAGTTTTACAGCCACCAAGGCTAGGAAAGCCTTTGCTATTGTACCTATCAGTGACAGAAGAAGCGATGGGTGCAATGCTAGCTCAACAAGTAGAAGACACAAGGGTAGAAAATGCCGTGTATTACCTCAGCAAAAGGATGCTAGACTACGAGCTAAAATACAATAAGATAGAGAAGTTGTGTCTGGCTCTAGTTTGGGCTTGTACAAAGCTGCAGCACTACCTCTCGTCCTACACCACATACGTTATTTCTGAATCGAACCCCTTAAAATTCCTTATGGAGAGGCTGGTTCTTGACAGTAAGATGGCTAAGTGGGTGTCGGTGCTCGCAGCCTATGATTTAAAATTTGTACAACGGAAGGCAGTGAAAGGCGGAGCCTTGGTGATCAATTAGCGGAATTACCGGTCGAAGGCCAAATGCCAGAGGTAGAATTTCCTGATGAAGACTTGTTGAGCTTAGAAAGTGAAGTCTGGGAAATGTACTTCGATGGAGCTTCAAACTACCATGGAAATGGGATCGGAGTCGTATTCAAAACTCCTTGTGGAGAATACGTCCCAATCGCAGTCAAATTAGATTTCGACTGCACCAACAATGAAACCGAGTATGAAGCTTGCATAAAGGGGTTAGAAGCAGCCCTGGAAAAGGAAATAAAGGTCCTTAAGGTTTTCGGGGATTCTAATTTAATAGTCTCCCAAGCTTTGAGAAAATGGAAAATTAAGGAAGAGCGTTTGGTTCCTTACCTACAACGCTTGGACGAATGGGCTCAGCAGTTTGAGGATTTATCCTTCCACTACTTGCCGCGAGCAAAAAATCAGTTTGCTGATGCTCTGGCTACTTTGGCCTCCATGGTTAATGTAGGGGGAGACCAAGTCATTCGACCTCTGACAGTTCGGCTACAGAAAAAGCCAGCACATATCATGAATTTGGTGGATGACAAGCCCTGGTATTGGGATGTACAGAATTATCTTCAGAATGAAGCCTACCCGGAGGGATCCACCAAGACTGATCAACGGACATTGAGACAGTTAGCATCCGGATATTTCCTTACTGGGGGAGTTCTATATAAAAGAAGTTGGAATGGCTTGCACCTAAGGTGCGTTGATGAGGGAGAAGCTCAAACCATCATGGATTCCTTACATAATGGGGAGTCTGGTCCACACATGCACGGGATAGCCTTGGCTCGGAAAATCGTGAACCTGGGTTATTACTGGTCAACCATGAATGCAGATTGCGTGAGGCACGCGTAGAAGTGCCATGAGTGTCAAATTTTTGCTAAGCTGCAAAGACAGCCTCCGGTCAATTTGAATCCTATTACTTCACCATGGCCTTTCGCAACTTGGGGCATAGACGTGATCGGAAAAATCCACCCAAAGGCTTCCAATGGTCATCAATTTATCCTGGTTGCTGTTGATTATTTCACTAAGTGGATTGAGGCAGCCTCTTATTCGGTTTTGAATGCCAAGAAGGCAGCACAGTTCGTTCGTACTAACATCCTTTATCGGTACGGAACGCCATTCGAGATCATTACTGATAACGGGTCCCACTTTCAAAGTGAATTTTCTGACCTGCTGAAGCAAAAGAAGATTCAGCATCACAAGTCTTCACCCTATCGGCCACAAACAAATGGGGCTGTAGAGGCTGCAAATAAGGCTATAAAAGTCATTTTGCAGAAGACAGTTAAAAAGCACAAAGCTTGGCATGAACAGTTACCGAATGCCCTATGGGGATATAGGACTTCAATCAGAACGCCCATCGGAGCAACTCCGTATTACTTAGTGTATGGTATGGAAGTAGTGTTGCCTATTGAGCTGGAAGTTCAGTCGGCGAGGATTATCCGGGAAAACCAGATCAGCGAAGCAGATTGGGCCAAGAATTATCATTTGCAACTCTTGGGTATGGACGAAAAACGATTGCAAGCGATCCACCAAACTCAAGTTTAATAGAGAAGAATGGCGCGGCATTTTAATAAGAAGGTCAAAGACTGAAAACTAGAAGAAGGTTGTTTGGTCCTAAAGGAAATTAGACAGCCAATCGTAGACCCGCGTGGGAAGTTTCGTCCTCATTGGGCTGGACCCTATGTGTTGAAGAAAATATTGTCTGGCAGAGCCGTCATTTTGACTGATTTGGATGGTTTGGAATTCACGAATCCATGTAATTTAGATCAGTTAAAAAGATATTTTGTATAATAAGCATTGCATAATGTAAAAAGAGCTACATCAGACCTGATTCTCCTCGGAAAAAAGAAATTATGTATCGGAGATATATAGGCAGCCCTCTTTGGGCGCGGTCTAAGCATTAATGAAAAAAATCATTTCATATTTCATTCTTCTTTGCCAAAAGAAAAAAAAAAGAGGAAAGAAAAGAGAAAAGAAAAAAAAAAAAAGAGAAAAACCCGCTAAGTCGAAAACCCGAAAGGGAGACTTAGGCAAAAGTCAGGGCCCGCTAAGTTGAAAACCCGAAAAGGGCGGCTTAGGCAAAAATGGGTAGCTCGCTAAGTTGAAAACCTGAAAGGGCGGCTTAGGCAAAAATTAGAGCTTGAATAAATAAAGTTGGAAAATGCTTGGACAGCTTAAAAGTCAAATGACATTCCCAATTAAAGCAATAAAGTCAAGCAGTCCAAAGTCAAGCAGAAAGCAAAAGAGTCCAAGAAAAATAAATAAATAATGAAGTCTAAGTCCAAGTCCAAAAAAAAAAAAAAAAACAGAACATACATCCAAAATCCAAAGTCAAAATAAGGGAAAAACAACAAAAGTGCAAAAGCCTATAAGAGTCTAGGTGTCCCGTCGCCTCCGTGGGGCAACATCCTCCGAGTCATCCCTAGCTGCTGAACTCTCTCCAACCTCGCCTCTCCGAGCAAACACAATCTCCTCATTAGTCCCATCAGCGTCAACCTGAGCCCAACCCTCAAGTGCACTCAGCAGTGCGGTTCTCCTTGGCCTCTCAATCAGCCAAACAATGGCAATGAACCAGGTCGATACTCAGGAGAAGTCTGAACACCGGCAGGATTAGGTAAAGGCCTAACCATGTGATGGTCTCTAACCCAAGCCCTAAGGACGGCTCGGGTAATGCCCGGAGTGATGGCTGAATCAGCTGAAATGTCATCCATCATCGGAACAGTCTGGTCTATCCCCATCTGCCTCAAAACGTGCGAAGCGCAGTACCAAGTACAGTGTGTAAGGCCTAAAAGGTAAACCCGAGTATGGCAGAAGCTAACCCGGATAACGCGGGTGATGTCATACCAGGAAATGTACCACAGTACATCATTTGGACCCAACTCAATCAGCCATGAGGTCCATGCATCAGTGGACGGACGAGTGATCAGGATCCTCCGCATACGATACTGAGAAGGGTTGTAAGGCAAGAAAGTAGGAGCAACAACCACTTGGAGGTGATCCTTTAACCAAACCTGAGTAATGGATCCTTTCTATTACAAAGGAACGAACCAACAGAAAGAAGAAAAAAGGAAGAGGAAAAGGGGAAATACCTGGAGAATAATCGGAGAGACTGTCCAGTCATCGAAGCCTAAAGCAGCTCTGTCAAGGCTCCTGATAGTCTCTGCCAGCACAATGCCGCCGATGCAACCCATATCCTCCATCTGCCGAATCATAGGGCAGAGTCGCAAATCCCCAAAGCCTGGATCCTTGTTGAACAAGAAACCAGCTAATAAGTAGAAAACCAAGGCCCGCATTCTCAGCCTCATCCGGTCTGGATCTTCTGAATGAACCTCTGAAAATTCATCAATCAGGGGCAGCAGAATTGCTTTCTGGTCACCAACAATCATGGCCCTAGCTTGTGGCCGGCTGAACTGAAACAGGCTTTCAAACGACCGAACATACCCAATTTTGACCTCATGCTTGACTAAAGGGGCATTGGGGTCGCACCCTATAATAGCACAGAATTCCTTAAAAAGAGGGCACATCTCCTCCATCATGGCCCCGAACCGGAAAACGTGGGCCTCCGGGTCCCAAAGTCTGATGCAGGCCCTTAGAAAATCCCAGTCAATTACCACTCCCCTAAGGGTAACAATAGGAGAAAGACCGTACCTCCCTAAGTTGATCTTTTCGACTTTGGAGAGACTCTTAGTCCAGCTGTGCATGCTGTGGTTATAAAAAGGGTTCATTTTTTGAAAAAAAAGAAGAAGGAAAAGAGAGAAAAGAGAAGAAACTGGTTGAAAACTATTTTTCTGGCACGAATTTCGAGAAAGAATGAGGGAGTCTGGAAAAAAAAGAACAAAACAGGGTTTTTATAAAAGAAAAAACACGTCGGCGGCGGCAGCGGCCACCGAAAGCGGCGGCAGCCCCCTGTGAATACCCAAATTTTGAGGCTCAAAAAGCCTATTTTCCCGGACTGCAAACAGTCCGGCCGAACCGGAGGCCGTTCGAAAAGTTCACCGAAAATATGCCAATATCGTACTTGAAACGTCCGGAAAATTACGAGGATCACAGAACTGGTCCCGGAATATTTTTTGGAGGTCGGGAACTCCAAGAAAAGCCTCCGAAACGAAAAGACTAGCAAGTCTGCCGGCCACGGCGGCGGCTGCCGCCGGTCACGGCGGCTCTGGCCGCTGGACACGGCGGCGGCTGCCGCCAGTCATGGCAGCGGCCGCCCTACGCGGCGGCAGCTACTGCCCTCCAGTCCGATTTTTTCCTATAAATACAGCCCCGTCACTCCGTTTTTACTCACTCAGTCTGTGTTGACGGACGCTCCTTCTCCCCTACGCTCCTTGCGATTCTTTTACTACTTTTCTGCATTTTAGTATAAGCTTTTTATTACTCTGCTGTTGTGATATTTGGCCACTTAAATTAAATTAAATTAAATTAATATTCCCCAAACGAGGAGCTTAATTTGGAATTTTCAAGCTGAAGCTAAGAAGCGGCCGCCGATTAACTCAGGTAAATAAACGAAACCCTGCTCATTTAATTTTAGCACTTTATGCATATTCTTCTTCTACTCCAATTCTGAATTAAACTATTGCATCAATGCATTCATGTCGTCAGTTTGGCAAGTAAACTGCCTTAGTTAAATATGATTAAGCTTAAATGCCCGGTTAATTGATAATCGTGGTATTAAAGCCTAAATCCGACAATATTGGCTTAAAGTACCTAGTCAATTAATGACCATGGTATAATCGCCTTTATTTCGAACAGTCCGGCTTAAGTCCAATTAATCAATAATTGTGGCTAAATAGCCTTAATTAAACACGTTTTCTTGGCAATAAATTGCCTACATTGCAATTCAATTGATCTCTTTTGGCAAACAAATTGCCTATAAGTAAGATTAACCATTTTTAGCAACAAATCGCTTAAATCGAAATTTTGGCTAAAAGCCTTCAAATAATCACTTTTGGCAAATAAATTGCCTTAAATCAATCAATTTTGGCGACAATCGCCCAATCAACACCTTTTGGCAAACAAATTGCCTAAATCAACTCATTTTGGCTAAAAGCCTTCAAATAATCAATTTTGGCGACAATCGCCTAAATCACATCAATTTTTGGCAATAAATTGCCTAAATCAATCTTTTTGGCTAAAAGCCTTAAATCAACATTTTTGGCAACAAATGCCTAAAACATCAAATCAATCAATTCTTTGGCAAAATGCCTAAACAAAATGCACAAAGCATACACACACTCATGCATTAAGCATACCCATTCAAAGCCCTTTAAAAAAGGCCTATCGAACTACGTTGACTTTGATCTTCCATTCAAACGGAAGTACGTAGACACATTCGGGATTTAACCCCGAGCGGCAAGTCGAAATCACTTAAACATTTCATTGGTCCAATTATATCATTTACCCTGCAAAGCAATCATTCATTGGTTAGTTCATCAGCATGACATAGTCTCGGGATCCACCTCGGGTTCGAAAACTGTGCCTTAAACATTGGGATAATTAATCTAGTAATTAGGTTAATTAAAATTAGAGTCAATTTAGGGTTTTTTCCTAGTTTACCCTAAAATAATTAAACAAGGTGGCGACTCACACATTCACGTGCATTTCTGCCCTTAGTCATATGCATTCATATGCCTATGTTTTCGGGGCAGGGGTTCACACCCCCGCAAAAAAAAAAAAAAAAAAAAAAAGGGAGCGAAATGAAAAAGGTAAAATGAAAAAAAAAAAAACCCATTTTCTTTCAAAATGGATAATCATGCATACATATAAAATTTTCAGTACTAACCAAGTGCAGGTACAGTCAAAGTACAGTACAAAAAATACAGGCAAAGAAAAGTACAGACAACAACAGAAAAGCCTAGCAATTTGGCCACAAAGGCCCAGAAGTTCACATTTTGGCCCTTAAGGCCCAAAAATTCTCAATTTGGCCCCAAAGGCCCAAAAATGCCCAATTTGGCCACAAAGGCCCAGAAGTTCACATTTTGGCCCCTAAGGCCCAAAAATTCTCAATTTGGCCCCAAAGGCTCAAAAATGCCCAATTTGGCCACAAAGGCCCAAAAATTCTCAATTTGGCCCCAAAGGCCCAAAAATGCCCAATTTGGCCACAAAGGCCCAAAAATTCTCATTTTGGCCCCCAAGGTTCAAAAATTTCCCAATTTGGCCCCAAAGGCCCAACAATGCCCAATTTGGCCACAAAGGCCCAAAAATTCCCATTTTGGCCCCTAAGGCCCAAAAATTCTCAATTTGGCCCCAAAGGCCCAAAATGCCCAATTTGGCCCCTAAGGCCCAGAAGTTCACATTTTGGCCCCTAAGACCCAAAAATTCTCAATTGGGCCCCAAAGGCCCAAAAATGCCCAATTTGGCAACGAAGGCCAAGAGGCGGGTCTTTTCGACGCGTTCGATTTTCGCCTTCAAAATTTGCTTTTCAGACAACCACCGACGCCCATAAATCATTTTTATGGTTGCCAGTGGGGGGCAACTATGAATACTCAAATTTTGAGGCTCAAAAAGCCTGTTTTCCTGGACTGCAAACAGTCCGACCGGACCGGAGGCCATTCAGAAAAGTTACCGAAAGTATGCCAATATGGTACTTGAAACGTCCAGAAAATTACGAGGATCGCGGAACTGGTCCTAGAATATTTTTTAGAGGTACGAAACTCCCGAAAAAGCCTTTGGAACGAAAGACTAGCAAGTCCGCCGGCCACGGCGGCGGTGCCCGCCGGCCACGGCGGCAGCGGCCGCCCTTCACGGCGGCAGCTGCCGCCCTCCAGCCCGGGTTTTCCCTATAAATACAGCCCCGGGCACTCAGTTTTACTCACTCAGTCTGTGTTGACGGACGCTCTCTTCTCCCCTACGCTCCTTGCGGTTCTTTTACTGCTTTTCTGCATTTAGTGTAGGTTTTTATTATTCTATTGTTGTGATACTTGGCCACTTAAACTAAATTAATTTTAATTAATATTTCCCAAACGAGGAGCTTAATCTGGAATTTTCAAGCTGAAGCTAAGAAGCGGCCGCCGATTGACTCAGGTAATAACGAAACCCTGTCTATTTAATTTCAACATTTTGCATAATTTCTCTTCTACTCCAATTCTGAATTAAACTGCTGTATAAATGTATTCACGTCATCAATTT
Organism: Jatropha curcas; assembly: GCF_041381405.1. Taxonomy (NCBI): domain Eukaryota; kingdom Viridiplantae; phylum Streptophyta; class Magnoliopsida; order Malpighiales; family Euphorbiaceae; genus Jatropha; species Jatropha curcas. The sequence goes on from NC_143153.1 coordinate 14,363,231, forward strand.
GGCAAATAAACTGCCTTAATTAAATATGATTAAGCTTAAATGCCCGGTTAACTAATAATCATGGTGTTAAAGCCTAAATCTGACAATATTGGCTAAAGTATCTAGTCAATTAATGACTATGGTATAATCGCCTTTATTTCGAACAGTCCGGCTTAAGTCCAATTAATCAATAATTGTGGCTAAATTGCCTTAATTAAACACGTTTTTTGGCAAAAAATTGCCTATATTGCAATTCAATTGATCACTTTTGGCAAACAAATTGCATATAAGTAGATTAATCATTTTTAGCGACAAATCGCTTAAATAGAAATTTTGGCAAAATGCCTTGAATTAATCAATCTTTTGGCTAAAAGCCTTAAATCACTCATTTTGGCGACAATCGCCCAATCAACACCTTTTGGCAAACAAATTGTCTAAATCAACTCATTTTGGCTAAAAGCCTTCAAATAATTAATTTTGGCAACAATTGCCTAAATCACATCAACTTTTGGCAACAATTGCCTAAATCACATCAACACTTTTGGCAACAAATGCCTAAAACATCAAATCAATCAATTCTTTGGCAAAATGCCTAAACAAAATGCACAAAGCATACACACACTCATGCATTAAGCATACCCATTCAAAGCCCTTTAAAAAAGTTCTATCGAACTACGTCGACTTTGATCTTTCATTCAAAAGGAAGTACGTAGGCACGTTTGGGATTTAACCCCGAGCGGCAAGTCGAAATCATCGAAATCACTTAAACACTTTATTGGTCCAATTACATCATTACCTTGCAAAGCATTCACACTTAGGTTAGTTCATCAACATGACATAGTCTCGGGACCCACCTCGGGTTCGTAGATTGTGCCTTAAACATTGGGATAATTAATCTAGTAATTAGGTTAATTAAAATTGGAGTCAACTTAGGGTTTTTTCCTAGTTTACCCTAAAATAATTAAACAAGGTGGCGACTCACACATTCACGTGCATTTCTGCCCTTAGTCATATGCATTTATATGCCTATTTTTGGGGGGAGGGGTTCACACACACAGGAACCTTAAGCCATTAGGATGTAGCTAGCCGATGGTAATATGGTACTCGTTGAAAAATGACTTCAATAGCTCGGATAAGGGAAATAGAACCCTAGATCGGAAGCTCTTTTTATACATTATAATGGCATCTTCACCTAACGGCTCGGTCACCCTCAAGCCCTCTGAATGTCTGATCAATTTATATTCGGGCGAGAGGCTATATGTAAAACACACATCTAGTAGCTCACCCTCATCGATATCAGAAGGTACGTCGGCGATCCTAACATTCTCATTTCTACCTCTAGCTTTGCCCACCCTCGAATCCACATCCTTAGTATACTCATCACCAAACTGATCATGTAACACTTGGATGTCCTCGTCACCAGAGGAACCCCGCGAAATGGAAAGAGAAAGAGAAAAGCAAATTGAACTTACTTGGGATGAAGTTAGAGAGAGATGCTCTGAGAATCGTGAAATGAAAGTAAGGCAGATGAGGTAAGGGATGAACCTTATATTGACCAGGCTAGGCATTGAAGAGTTACCCCATTTAATGAAGCAACTCTCCAAGGACCCTCCACCCAGACCCACACCTCGTTCTCCACAAAATAAAGCTATCAAGAAATAAACGCCTTCATAGCAAACAATACATAAAAGCTTGCTAAATAATAATAAATAAATCTACATATCAGTAATAAAATAAACAAGAGTACTACATTTAACAATACTGAAGAGTTATAAAATTTCTTGATTATAAATTTCATAACATCTGATGAGTTATTTATATTTTTATCAAACTATGAAAATTTATATAAAAAAAAAGAGTATTGATCCCTGATAATGTGAATGGTTGGTAAAAACTTAGGGGTATTTTCACCTTTAGTCTCTAAACTATATCACATATTGCTTAATTGTCCCTATACTTTAATTCATAGCTTAAAATTATACGAACTTCTATTAAAGTAATAAAAAAAATATTTTCATCAGTTTTCAAGTCAATTGCCAGTTAAAAGCTGATATGAAATTAAATAATAACAAAATAAATGTAAAAGGAAAGTAACGTCGGATTTCCTATTAAAACTATTATCCAAAGGAAAAGTCAAATTCTCATTAAAAACTAACTTTTCTTATGCCTGTGGCTCTAATTCCAATGATAATGATAATAAAATTGATTTTGTTATTTTGTTGAAGAGAGAGAGAGAGAGAGAGAGAGAGAGAGAGAGAGTGAAGAGAACAAATAAGTAAAAAGGGAGTGATAGGGCTTAATAGAAGAGAAGCAACTCTAGCATTAAAACTCTGTTTTTTTTTTTTTTTAGTCTCTGGTCTACGAACATCATTCCTCTTCTTCTCCAAAATTTTTTTAAATGCCTTTTTATCTTTATTTCTACTCTATTTTATCTTTTAGTATTTTTTCTAATTTTATTTTTGTTCCTTACATCCTTTATCTCTTAGTGTTTTTCTATTTTTATTTTACAAGCATTTGAGTCGATAAATAATATGGAATAAAAGTCAATTTAGTTTCTAAACTTGTTTAGCGGGATCAAAAAGGTCAGATTTAACCTTTTCGGCCAATTTAATGCCTAAATTTATCTAAAATGATTAAAAATGTCATATTTAAGATTTTGAGTCAATTTACCCCCTTGAAATGTTTGAAACGATTGAAAAAGATCGGGTTTAATATTTTAGATTAATTTAGCCACTGATTCTTCATTGTATTTTTAGACATTTAAGATTATTATTGGGATTGAGTTGTATAGTTTTTAAAAAAATTAATTAAACATGAAATAAAGAAAAACCATATCTGCTCTCTTTATATAGAGAAACATTCTAATTTGGGCATTTATTTTATATAAAGAACTTTACTCAAAATGGAAACTTTGGGAAGAGTGCCAGATGAAAAAGACTATGATGCCCTCATTTTAGCTTTATAACCCGTGTGCATATTATGCTCCGAACGACGAAAGTGGCAGACAAAAAAGGAAAGCCATTTAATGCACTTAAGTTTTCAAAGTCTTACTGGATGACTACTTTTTAATGTGTATTTTTAACAGTGTGCTCGACTTTTGGATGTGTGCTCATATTTTGAATAAGTTGTACAAAGTGAAAAAAAATCAGCGATAATTATAAATTAGTTGTACCCTATTTAGAATTCCCCTTAAGTGAAAATGAGTAGTTGTTCCCCATTTTTAGAGAGGCACCACTTATAAACCGTCCTCACAAACCTCCCCAAAACCCATTCATTTATCATAACCGTCGACTTGCAACCCTTCATTGACGCCGTTCATCGGTCATACATGACATCCAAGGGCAAGAAGATTGACGCTCATTCTAAAAAACAAAAAATGGCAACACAGAGAGATTAATCTTCATCAAACCCAACTGAAAGAAAAACTAAAGCTTCGAAGGGCAAAGCAAAATTATCCTCAGATCAAAAAGCCAAAATGAAAAAATTGCGCAATAAAGTGTCATCTTCAAAATTCCTTTCTTCCATTAAATCCATAACACTAGTCGCCACTACTAAGAAACTTGCCCCTATTCAAAAAAAGGTCCCTACGCCTAAAAACCCACCACACAAGAAGTGAAAATTGATTGTTGAAGAGCATGAAACAATTGAATCAGAGGAAGAAGAGCAATCTAAGACGAAATCAGATGATGAAGGGGGTAGTAGTGATTTCTTAGAAAGGTATGGGTTTATATCTCAGTCTAGACTAGATTACTATAATTAGAAAGTAATGCATGAGAAATTACTGTATGAGAAAATGGTAGATTTTCATAAACTTAAGGATATAGGTTTAGACCTAGGACATTACTTTGATCTTCAAATGTAGAAGTATATGTCTTTTTCTGATGATGTTTACCCTAGCCTTGTTAGGATTTTTTATGCAAATCTTTATGTAGAGGAGGAGAAACTTAATAATGGGGTTAAGCTTAATTTAATTTTTGTGGTTAATGGAATAAAAGTGAAGATTAATGAGATGTGTTGCAAAAAATTATTATTGTACCTAATAATGGTTATGATTCAATTTTCAAAGACCTTACAAAACCCTTTAGCAGTAAACTTAGTGAATTTGAGAGAACTGAATTAGTAGAGGATTAATCTAGTAATGAAGTAGTGGGCACTGGGATGAAAGCAATTCCTAGGTTAATTCACTTGATTGTTTGTTCAAACATCTTGCCTAAGTCTAGAAGTAAAGATAATGTGACAGATTATAAGACTTTGATTTTGTGGCACATTTTCCACCATTCAATTTTGAATATTGTTGGGATTATTGTGAAAAATATTGCAAACAACCACAGAATTATGAGCTCAAAGAAGTGATAGGTGTTATTTTTATAGGATTTTTAATATAGTTTTTATTAGGATTTTTAGTACTTTTAATTAGTTTTTATTTAGTTTTATTTATGTATTTGTTTAAAGCTTTCTTGAATCATATTTCACTTGATCTTGAGGAATTTTGTAGGATTTTTAATAGAAAACCAGCCAAAAATACAGAAAAGACTGTAACCAAGCCCGTGCCAGATAGCACGCCCGTGATGAAGACCAGATTTTGCATTGGGCCGAGAATGTCAGTTCCAGCCCATACCGCTTGCATGGACCCACATGAGATGCTTTTCTGATGTACCAATCAAGTTTAAATCCTATTTAGACGCTGAGAGAATCCTAATTGGGAAGAAATACAAAGTCTAAACAGTTTCCTATCTCTAAAAGATTTCTTACTCAATAAAGATTCACTTTCCTAAACGAACACAAATATATCCAAAAAGTCTATATAAATAAAGAGGCTAGCCATAGTCAAAGGAGCAATTCATTGTATATTCCATCTTTTGTTCTATTATTTTCTCTCTCTCTCTCCAAGACTTCAAGTATTCAAGATTTGTGTCAAGATTCAAGGAAGCCGCCCAAGCCAATCATTAACTAGTTTTTATTTCTAAACTCTTTTCTTGTTTTATTTTCAATATTCATGTTGATTATGAGAATATTTACATTTAATTGAGTTTTATTTAATTACTATGTTGAACTAAAACTCTCATACTAGGGATTTGATGTAGCTTATTTTTTATTCCAATTTATAATATTAGATTTGTTTTTCTTTGTTCATGATATAATTTATTATTGAACTTAATGCTTCCAGGTAGAGTTTCTCCCCTGGATTAATTTATTTCATTAATCACTATCGGGAGAAGGGTTTTTGATATGAAAAAGATAATAAATTACATGAGAATAATAACTTGATGCGGAAGCTATATGGTTTGACTCATGGGGGGTTTTCATAAGTGTGAACCCCTTCCCCAAATGTCATAGGCATGTGATGCATATGATGAATGAGAAGAAATACACGTGATGTGTGTGAGTCGCCACCTTGTTTAATTATTTTAGGGTAAACTAGGAAAAATCCCTGAGTGACTCCATTTTTAATTAACCTAGTTACTAGATTAATTATCCCAATGATTAAGGCACAATCTACGAACCCGAGGTGGATCCCGAGACTATGTCATGCTGACGAACTAACCGATGGATGAATGCTTTGCAAGGTGAATGATGGATTAATGAAATGTTTGAGTGATTTCGACTTGCCGCTCGGGGTTAAATCCCGAACGTGCCTACGTACTTCCGTTTGAATGGAAGATCAAAGTCAACGTAGTTCGATAGGCCTTGTTTCAAGGGCTTTGAAGGTGTATGCTTAATGCATGAGTGTGTGTGTGTATGCTCCGTGCATGTTTGTGTATGCTTTGTGCATGTTTGTGTATGCTTTGTGCATGAGTGTGTATGCTTTGTGCATGTTTGTGTATGCTTTGTGCATGAGTGTGTATGCTTTGTGCATGAGTGTGTGTATGCTTTGTGCATTTTGTTTAGGCATCTCGCCAAAGATTGATTGATTTTTAGGCATGTTGCCAAAAATGTTGATTTTGAGGCATTTCGCCAAAGATTGATTGATTTTTAGGCATATTGCCAAAAATGTTGATTTTAATGGCTTTTAGCCAAAATGATTTGATTTAGGCAATTGTTGCCAAAATGTGCGATTTGGGCGATTGTCGCCAAAATGGTTGATTTTAAGGCCTTTGGCCAAAATGTGTTGTTTTAGGCAATTAGTTTGCCAAAAATGTGCGATTTAGGCGATTGTCGCCAAAATGGTTGATTTTAAGGCCTTTGGCCAAAATGTGTTCATTTTAAGGCATTTTGCCAAAAATGTCGATTTTACGCGATTTATCGCTAAAATGGTTGATTTTACGGTTTTAAGCCGAAAAAGATTGATTTTAAGGCATTTTGCCAAAAGATTGATTTTAAGCAATTTGTCGCTAAAAATGGTTGATTTTAGGCCTTTGGCCAAAAGGTGTTGTTTTAGGCAATTAGTTTGCCAAAATGTGCGATTTAGGCTTTAATGCCACGATTATCAATTAATCGGGCGTTCGAGCTTAATCACAATTTATTGTCGAAACGTGATTGATTAAGGCTTTTAGCCACAATTATTGATTAATTGGACTTAAGCCGGATTTGTTCGAAATAAGGCAATTGAACCGTAGTTATTAATTAACTAGGCTCTTTTAGCCAATATTGTCGGATTTAAACTTTAATACCACGATTATTGATTAACCGGGCATTTAAGCTTAATCAAATTAATTAAGGCAGTTTATTTACCAAAAATAATGACGTGGATACATTTATGCAATTGTAGAATTATTAAGAGTAGAAGAGAAATATGCATGAAGTGCTAAAATAAATAGGCAGAGTTTGTTTACATACCTGATTTAATCGACGACCCCTTCTTAACTCCAGATTAAAGCTCCTCGCTTAGGAAATATTAATTAATTTTAATTTGTTTAATTTTAATGTCCAAATATCACAATAAAAATGCAATAAAAATTAAATTAATGCAAAAAGCGGTAAAGAAAACGCAAGGAGCGTGAGAGGGAGAAGGATTCGTCCGTCAACACAGACAGGGGGTGCCGCCTGGGAGCGCGCAGCTGCCGCCCAGTCGGTGGGGCGGCAGGCCCCGCCTGGTCTGGGCGGCAGGTGCCGCCCAGGAGTGCGGGGGGGCCAGGCCCCGCCTGCGCGTGGCGACAGGCCCCGCGCGGCGCTGGGCGGCATGCCTCGCCCGCGCGGGGGTGCAGGCCCCGCGCGCGTTGGGGCGCTGGCCTCGCCTCGAGCGCGCGGCAGGCCCCGTCCCGCGCGGGGCGACAGGCCCTCGCCCGCGCGCGCTGGGCGGCAGGCCTCGCCCGCTGCGCGCTGGGCGGCAGGCCTCGCCCGCGCGCGCTGGGCGGCAGGCCCCGCCCGCGCTGGGCGGTAGGCCTTGCCCAGGAAGTGGGGCGGCAGGTGCCGCCCAGGCTGGGCGGCTGCTGCTGCCGTGCCCGGCGGCCGGCGCCGTCGTGGCCGGTGTGGACACCGTGCCTCGCTCCGAGGGCCTTTTTGGGAGTTTCGGACCTCCGAAAAATATTCCGGGACCTGTTCCGCGATCCTCGCGATATTCCGGACGTTTTAAGTACCATATTGACATATTTTCGGTGAACTTCCGAAATAGCTTCCGGTCCGGCCGGACTGTTTGCAGTCCGGGAAAACAGGCTTTCTGAGCCTCAAAATTTGGGTATTCACAATAAGTTAATGACATTAGGTTATGAATTCAAAAAAGAAACCATAAAACTTAATGATTTAATTCATGTTTGATTGCGCTATTAGAAGATATGTAATTAGACCGGGTTAAAAAAGCTAACAATACATCGGGAGAGCTTATTAGTGATTTTAGGGTTGTTTCCCCTACATAAACAATTAAAATTGATTATCAAACTAATAGAATAAATTGGATAGAATTAAGTGAGGTCAAAATCCCTAGTAGCTTTAAATCCTTGATTTCTTTTCATCAAATATTGTTACTTGATTTCTTTTTGTTCTCTTTTATTTGTTTAATTTAATTTTTTTAAATAATCCCCCTTATTGCCGTTTAAATAATAATAGGCTAACATAATTTTGGTACTTGGTAGACAATCCTTGTGGATACGATACTCTACTCATTCTATATTACTTGTTGCGATTTCGTATACTTACGAAAATTTGTGTCAAGTTTTTGACGTCGTTGCTGGGGATCGGTATTACCAATATCAATACCAATTAACCTATTATTAATTTAGACATTTTTTTTTATTTTTTTAATTGAAATATTTGTTTATATTATTTGTAGTTTTTTTGTTTCTTTGTTTTTATTGATTTTTTACTTTTATTATTTTCTTGTGAAGTATTTTGAGATGTTTCATCAACAATTAGTCGCAAGTTTTATTCAACAACATTCAGAGCCATTTTATGCCGCTTGGGCAAGATTTAATGAATTGTTGGAGAGATTTTCTTATCATAATTTTACAAATAAATATCTCACTTCCATATTCTACTGTAGATTAGATGAAGAAACAAAAAGTTGGGTAGATAATGAATTTTCAGCAGCTAGTATTCACCTTTCGGAAAGTAGCTATGAAAATATACTTTACATGTTAAAAGATATGGCTGATTTTGACTACCGTTGGCATTGGGATCCTTCACTGCAGGGTTGGAATCACCAATACCCTCCAAATTTTGAGTATGAAGAAGAGAAGCAAAAGAATTTAGAGGATTTGATTATTGCCCTTACTAAATTTCACATGGAATTTATGAATGAAACTCGTGAGAGTTTTAAGATCCAACAAGCGGCAATAAAGAATTTGGAGGTATAAGCAGCGGAATTGATAACCATGGCAACTAATGGATATCAAGATGATGAGTGCAAGGTGAATTATGAGGAAACTTAATGGGAAATTGCAACTTTAGAAGAAGAAAAATCTACATGTGAAAAATGCAACTCCTTTGAAGAAGGATTAAATCTCACTTTCTTGTTTCCAGACATGATTATTAATGACCATGAAAAAGGTGAGTTACAGCTCGAAGGGACATTGGGTGAGAGTTTAAATGAAAACAAGCAGAAAGCAATTTTGGTGGATGAAGAAATAATTGAGACTATTGATTTGAGCTCATCAATGGTCTTTATATATACACCACCGGAAGATCCTTTCTTTCCAATGATACCACCTTCAACAAATTGTGTTCTCCATAATCTAAAACAGTTTTTTCCCCAAGTTCACCATTCAAAGCTATATATTGTTGATAAGACGAGCATAAATTTTCTTAAACTAGCCAATCTTTAGGGCATTTTCAACCAAGACCCATGTGCGATATTACATGATACATACTATGGGCGAAAGCCGTTATTTGATAAACTTCTCAAAAGTCGAGTTTAAAAGACTTTAAACAAAACGCTAATGGGAGGCAAACCATTATTTTCTTTCTTTTCGTTTGCAAATTATTTTTATTTGTATTTTTTCATTTTTTCCCCCATATTTAAACCATTATTTTCTTTTATTTTTGTGTTTTATACTCATATTGTAGGTCAAGGAAGGATTAAAGAGGCTTGAAAACCGATTAAAAGTGCTAAAGTCAGGCTCTAGCAGGGGCAGAGCGTGCTACCCAGCACCTCGTGTTGTCTCCAGAGAAAAATATGCTCATAGTCAAACTCTAGCACCCGCAGGGCATGCTACCCAACACCCCCGCGCTACACAGCACCCCTTGGCAGCACCCCCGTGCTATACAGCACCCCCAGGCCATGCTGCAGAATTTTTTTTTTTTTTTTTGATTTGAATGTTTTTTTTTTGTCCTTTTGTGCCTTAGACCACGTGAGTGTTTTGTTTTGTTTTGTTTTTTGTTTTTTTTTCTTTCTCTCTTTTATTTCTTTTATTTTGACGTAATTCTTTTTTTTACTTTTTTTTTCTTCCTTTTTTTTTCCTTCTCTTTCATTTGAGGTACTCATTCTATTGTTTTTTTCTTTTTTTATTATTTATTATTTATTATTTATTTTTTAATTTTTTAATTATTTTTATTGGAATTTTTCTTTCCATTTTTTTTATTATTTTTATTTCAATGTTTTTTCCTAACAATTTCGTCTATATTATTATTATTATTATTATTATTGTGTTATGTTATTCTTTTCCATTTTCAGAATTTAGCCATTGGAACCATGCCTTTTGTTTCCTTGATTTTTATTGTATTTTTCAATACAATGGTGGTAAGGTATTTTCAACTTTATTTTTATTTTCTTACCTTGCATTGATGATTTATGATAAGTTTAGGAATTGGTCTTATTTTTGCACACATTGGGACAATGTGCTAGATTAAATTGGGGGAAGGAAAATTTTAGTTAAAATTTTAATTTTTTTAATTTTTTTATTTGTTTTTATTAGCTTAATATGGTTGTAATAATTGTGAGCAAACTTGAAAATTATCATAATTCATTAAACTGTGATGAATTTAGTTGTTCTTCGAAGTTAATTATTTTTAGCTTAAATTTTAATTTTTGACTTAACATGATTCTTTGGTTTAACTATTTATTTCTAAGATTATAAACACTAATTTTTGTGAATTTTATGATATATAGATATGTTTTAATCAAAATTTATTTAACCTTAGCATTCGTAGAACAAATTAGAATTCTCTTTGAGACAAAATTTTAGATGCTTACAATTAGAAAGAGCTAATTTAGGCATTCTTTTTTTAACTTCATTTTTAGCCGAGGCCACCTAAGTTAAAGTATGACTTTTACAACCAATTTGAAGCCTATATCCAAAATTTTTCTTGTTTACCTTTATTAAACCTAGCCATTGAACTAACTTAATTTCCTACCCTAAGTGCAATAATGTATAATTGAAGGATTTGATTTCTGTTAAAACATAGCAACAAAAGGGAGAAAAATTTCATTAATACTAGCAAGTGAAGCAAGTAGAAAAACGAAGAGAAGCACCCCATAAAAGAAGCAATCAATTAAGAATTCAAGTTTGGGGAATTAAAGCAAGGAAGAAATTATTAAAGTATTATAAAAAGATCTTGCCAAAGTATCTATAATTTTGAGCTAGTGAAGAACTTCAAGATTAATCTCCCTTTACAAAGAAAAATTTGTTTTGATATAATGAAAATCTTGATATTATGCATTTTCTGTGCTTTTTGTCTATCTTTTTATCCCTTTTCTTTGTTTAGCTAAAATTATACCTATAAAACCCCATTACAACCGAAATAAAGACCTTTTGATCCTTTTAAATTGTATGCATTTCAATTGTGGAGAATGGATGACTAATTTTGCCTATGGGAATGTTGAATTTATATTGTTAAACATCTTAATTAAAGGTTAAATAATTTTTGTGAAAATTCATATTCTACTTGTCATAGGTTTAATAATTATTGATGTTGAAATCTTATTAACTTATGTTTATATTAAGGAATGTGTTTCATTGGAAATTGAATTTTTGCTAGAATATAATTAGCATGGGAAACACTTGATTTATTCTCATGTTAATGACTTTTTATGCTTTTGAAATTGTGAATAATTATCCCCAATCATATTAAGCTAGCTTTGTTTAGTTTGTTTAGCTTGTGTTTTTCTTTTGTTTTTAGTTTTTTTGCTTGAGGACAAGCAATGGTTTAGGTTTGGGAAATTTTGATAGGAGTTATTTTTATAGTATTTTTAATATAGTTTTTATTAGGATTTTTAGTACTTTTAATTACTTTAATTAGTTTTTATTTAGTTTTATTTATGTTTTTATTCAGTTTTATTTATGTTTTTATTCAAAGCTTCCTTGAATCATATTTCACTTGATCTTGAGGAAATTTTGTAGGATTTTTTATAGAAAACCAGCCAAAAATGCAAAAAAGACTGTACCAGTGCCAGATAGCATGCCCGTGCTAAAGACCAGATTTTGCATTGGGCCGAGAATGTCAGTTCCAGCTACCCTGATACAGAATACTACCCACTGTACCCTAATCCAGCTACCTTTATCCTATCAGGTACCCACTGTTCGAGTGCCTATCCAAGATCCAGTCACACCTACAGTGCTATCACCAACCTCACCAGCTTCACCAACCTCACCAGCTTCACCAACTTCAACTGCACCAATGGCATCACTAGCTGACATCCAAAATCTCATAGAGCAACTGGAAGCCAGAATGGAGGCTAGAATGAATGAGGCATTAGCTGCCCAGAGAACTGCCCTAATAGCTGAACTAGGTAGTGGTAATGGAAATGGGGCTTCAGCTGGGGGAAGTGGACCTGCTACCTCCAATCAGGGACTTACTGCTGAACCGACAAACCCTGCCCTTAACCTGGATGACATGCCCTCCAGAACTGCTTCTGAGCTGAAAGCTCAGAAAATGAGAGAAAAACTGGAATTGTTGGAAAGGTCTATTACTGCCCTTAAGACACACAAGGAGGTGGTGGACATGGACTCCTTGTCCTTGTTCCCTGAAGCAAGACTGCCAACAAAGTTCAAAATGCCCAACATGGACAAGTTTGACGGAACCACTTGTCCCAAAACGCACCTGAAAATGTATGTGGGTGCCCTAAACCCGTTCGGACTGAACAACGAGCTCCTTGCTCAGTTGTTTCAACAATCACTCACCGGTGCTGCTTTGAGGTGGTTTGTCAGCCTGGATCGGTCTAAAATGAAGACTTGGGAAGACATCTGCAATGTGTTTAATATGCAATATCATTATAACATAGAGGTGGACGTTACTCGAAGAGAACTAGAAACCACCAAACAAAAGAACAACGAACCCTTTTCCTCGTTCCTTATGAGGTGGAGGGCCAAGGCCGCCCAAATGATCAATCGACCTTCAGAACAAGAACAGGTAGACATAATCATCAAAAATCTGCTGCCTGTCTACCAACAACAACTGCAAACTCAGTACCTACCAACGTTTCAGTCGCTCATTGCCACTGCTACGAAGGTAGAGGATTTAATTCAAATAGGGCAACTGAAAGAAGACTCGGGTACCTCAAAATACAAGAAGCCTAGCTAAGCTAGCAAAGTCCACGAAGTGGCAAGCATCACCCCCACGAATCCTTTACGTGTGGGAAATATGAGAAATGCCAGTCAGTCGAGAAGGACATATACTGATCTCGAGATGTCAATCCCTTTGGTATTTCGAGAGGCTATCAAGGCAAACTACATGAAGCCTTTGGAAGCAAGGCCGCCACCCAACCCATTACCAAGGAACTACAGAGCTGACGAATACTGTGAGTATCATCAGGGTAACGGGCACAAGACTGAAGCGTGCTGGACGCTTAAGAACCGCATCCAAGACTTGGTGGCCAATGGTTGAATTATTCCAAGGAATAAGCCAAACATTAGCACTAATCCTTCACCAAATCATGGGGTAAATGCTATTGTTGCTGACTAGGAATTGATCGATCCTTTCGAACTATTCCTAGAAATGAATGCATTTGTGTCCTGGACTTGAATGACTTATCTGAAGAGGTCGATGCAATAACCAGGAGCGGGAGATAGTATGAACCATTAGTCCTGGACAAAGTCCATAATAAGCCCTACCAGAGGGCAGAGGAGACAAAAGAAGACCCGGTACTCTCGCAGTTAAAAAAGACCCAGGCTAGGGTGTCAATCTGGGAACTTTTGGCATCATCCTTTCCTCATCGCCAAGCTCTTTGCAAGGCTTTGAGTCAACTTCAAACATCGGCGGAGGTTAGCCCTGAAGTGCTGGTGTCCACCCTCACCCAATCATCAAAGATGCAAAGCTTGGGTTTTCCGACGATGACTTGCCCAAGCAAGGAAGCGGTCACAATGATGCACTTTATGTTACTATTCAGACCAGAGAAAAGACTGTGCCCATGGTTCTCATTGACAATGGGTCAGCATTGAATGTCTGCCCACTAAGGGTAGCTAGCTGTTTGGGGTTGGAGGAAGCAGATTTCAGTCCATCAGATCAGATAGTCAAAGCCTATGACAGCACCCGGAGGGAAGTGTTGGGGGTTGCCACGTTGAAATTAGCAATTGGGCCAGCTGTGATGGAGGTCCCATTCCAAATAATTGATGTGCCTACCAGTTTCAACCTACTTCTGGGTCGACCATGGATACATCATACTAAGGCAGTACCCTCTTCCCTGCACCAAAAGGTCAAGTTTCCTTACGAGGGCAAAGTTATCACTATTCAGGGGGATGACAATAGCCAACTAAAGAAGACAAAGGGTCAGCCTCTCTTTGAGGTCAACCCGGAGAATGCTAACCTACCCCTCTCGGGATTTCAATATGACACTGTGCAGTTCATAGAAGAAAAGACTGCAAACTCTCGAATTCTCTTTGATTTCGGGACGGTGCAAATAAATTGCATAGTGCCTTTGTGCTGAAAATGTCCTACCTGCCGGGAATAGTTATGGCAAGGTCCGGAAAGACATACCCCGCACTGCAAGCTTGGGAATGTCCAGTGAACCAAGGGACCTTTGGGTTAGGTTATGAGCCCACTGATGAAGACCTTGCTGAAAGGACCAGGAGAAGAAAGAAGGAAAGTATACAGATGCGACCTTACCTTTTGACTTTGAATGGTTATTTCTGCAAATCGGGAGAAACAATTCCTTATTGTGGCTTCCGGGAACCATTCTACTTCCCGACAGCTAAGAAAATGCTGCCCGGGCTGGAAATATTTGCTGATACCTGGGACAACAAGCCAGAAGTAATAACTGAACTAGAAGTGGAAGACTTCATGAAGCCCAGTCTCTTTGACGAGGTTGCGGTCATCACAGGAAATGATGGGAACCAAGACCTGCTGAGCCTGATCAAGCCGTACAAAGGGCCTCTCACCAACTGGTACGCCGAGGAGGAGCGCGCTGCTGATAAACCCCCTCCTGAGTTAAACCTATAGTCAAAGTCTGTAATCAAGTCCTGTACTGAGTCTGAGTCTGACCCCGAGTCTGAAACCGAGTCAGAGTCCAGTTCCAGTTCTGAGTCGTCTGTGTCGGATTCAGAAAATCTAGACTTCAAATTTGATGTAATTTTTGAGGACAATTCCGTCCTAATCAATAAGAGCTTGCAAATTATTGGCTACCCCGCGTGTCTATCTTTCCAAGCATTTCCAAGCAAAAATAATGAAAATCAAATAAATGAAATAAAAAATGAAAAAGAAAAAATAATAATTGGCAAAGAAGAAAATGAACATACATACATTGCATCTGACTGTGTGAACAGGGAACAGGTCATTGAATGCTTGAAGAAGTTTGCCGATTGCTTCATGTGGAAGGCAAGTGACATCACGGGAATGGATCCGGCAATAGCGGTGCACAAGATTCCAGTATACCCTGAGGCTAAGCCGGTAAAACAGATGCTAAGAAGGCTGAAAACAGAATGGTCCTTGAAAATCAAGGAGGAAGTAGCCAAGCAACTGGAGAATAAGTTCATAGAACCCATTGCCTACCCGACGTGGTTAGCAAATATTGTGCCAGTGCCGAAGAAAGATGGCAAAGTTAGAATGTGTGTGGATTACCGGGATTTGAATAAAGCATGTCCGAAGGACGACTTCCCCCTGCCGCATATTGACTTGTTGGTGGACCGAATGGTTGGACACGAGATGGTCTCCTTGACCGATCTCGCTGTCGGGTATAATCAAATAATGATGCATTTGCCAGACAAAGAGAAAATGGCATTCATCACGGAGTGGGGAACTTACTGCTACAGGGTTATGCCTTTTGGGCTCAAAAATGCCGGGGCAACCTATCAAAGAATGGCAACGACCATCTTCCATGACATGATTCACAAAGAAGTAGAAGTGTATGTGGACGATATGGTTATTAAATCAAAAACAGCTAAAGAACATACAACAGCACTTGAGAAGTTCTTCCTTAGACTTCGAAAGTACAATTTAAAGCTCAACCCGGCAAAATGTCTGTTTGGAGCTACATCCGGAGTATTTCTGGGGCATATGGTCAGTCGGAAGGGCATAAAGATTGACCCTTCAAAAGCCAAAGCCATTCTGGAAATGCCAGCACCGAAGACGGAAAAAGAAGTTCGGGGGTTTCTTGGGAAGGCTACAGTACATCAGTCGGTTCATTAATCAATTGGCCGATACTTGTGGTCCGATCTTCAAATTACTCAGGAAAGGGGTGTCCGTAAAATGGAATGAGGATTGTCAGAAAGCTTTTGACCGAGTCAAGCAATATCTGTTATCCCCGCCAGTTTTACAGCCACCAAGGCTAGGAAAGCCTTTGCTATTATACCTATCAGTGACAGAAGAAGCGATGGATGCAATGCTAGCTCAACAAGCAGAAGACACAAGGGTAGAAAATGCCGTGTATTACCTCAGCAAAAGGATGCTAGACTACGAGCTAAAATACAATAAGATAGAGAAGTTGTGTCTGGCTCTAGTTTGGGCTTGTACAAAGCTGCAGCACTACCTCTCGTCCTACACCACATACGTTATTTCTGAATCGAACCCCTTGAAATTCCTTATGGAGAGGCCGATTCTTGACAGTAAGATGGCTAAGTGGGTGTCGGTGCTCACAGCCTATGATTTAAAATTTGTACAACGGAAGGCAGTGAAAGGCGGAGCCTTGGCTGATCAATTAGCGGAATTACCGGTCGAAGACCAAATGCCGGAGGTAGAATTTCCTGATGAAGACTTGTTGAGCTTGGAAAGTGAAGTCTGGGAAATGTACTTCGATGGAGCTTCAAACTACCATGGAAATGGGATCGGAGTCGTATTCAAAACTCCTTGTGGAGAATACGTCCCAATCGCAGTCAAATTAGATTTCGACTGCACCAACAATGAAGCCGAGTATGAAGCTTGCATAAAGGGGTTAGAAGCAGCCCTGGAAAAGGAAATAAAGGTCCTCAAGGTTTTCGAGGATTCCAATTTAATAGTCTCCCATGCTTTGAGAAAATGGAAAATTAAGGAAGAGTGTTTGGTTCCTTACCTACAACGCTTGGACGAATGGGCTCAGCAGTTTGAGGATTTATCCTTCCACTACTTGCCGCGAGCAAAAAATCAGTTTGCTGATGCTCTGGCTACTTTGGCCTCCATGGTTAATGTAGGGGGAGACCAAGTCATTCGACCTCTGACAGTTCGGCTGCAGAAACAGCCAGCACATATCATGAATTTGGTGGATGACAAGCCCTGGTATTGGGATGTACAGAATTATCTTCAGAATGAAGCCTACCCGGAGGGATCTACCAAGACTGATCAACGGACGTTGAGACAGTTAGCATCCGGATATTTCCTTACTGGGGGAGTTCTGTATAAAAGAAGTTGGAATGGCTTGCACCTAAGGTGCGTTGATGAGGGAGAAGCTCAAACCATCATGGATTCCTTACATAATGGGGAGTCTGGTCCACACATGCACGGGATAGCCTTGGCTCGAAAAATCGTGAACCTGGGTTATTACTGGTCAACCATGAATGCAGATTGCGTGAGGCACGCGCAGAAGTGCCATGAGTGTCAAATTTTTGCTAAGCTGCAAAGACAGCCTCCGGTCAATTTGAATCCTATTACTTCACCATGGCCTTTCGCAACTTGGGGCATAGACGTGATCTGAAAAATCCACCCAAAGGCTTCCAATGGTCATCAATTTATCCTGGTTGCTGTTGATTATTTCACTAAGTGGATTGAGGCAGCCTCTTATTCGGTTTTGAATGCCAAGAAGGCAGCACAGTTCGTTCGTACTAACATCCTTTATCGGTACGGAATGCCATTCGAGATCATTACTGATAACGGGTCCCACTTTTAAAGTGAATTTTCTGACCTGCTGAAGCAAAAGAAGATTCAGCATCACAAGTCTTCACCCTATTGGCCACAAACAAATGGGGCTGTAGAGGCTGCAAATAAGGCCATAAAAGTCATTTTGCAGAAGACAATTAAAAAGCACAAAGCTTGGCATGAACAGTTACCGAATGCCC
This sequence comes from Jatropha curcas, assembly GCF_041381405.1. Taxonomy (NCBI): domain Eukaryota; kingdom Viridiplantae; phylum Streptophyta; class Magnoliopsida; order Malpighiales; family Euphorbiaceae; genus Jatropha; species Jatropha curcas. The sequence goes on from NC_143153.1 coordinate 14,380,978, forward strand.
TATGGGGATATAGGACTTTAATCAGAACGCCCATCGGAGCAACTCCGTATTCCTTAGTGTATGGTATGGAAGCAGTGTTGCCTATTGAGCTGGAAGTTCAGTCGGCGAGGATTATCCGGGAAAGCCAGATCAGCGAAGCAGATTGGGCTAAGAATTATCATTTGCAACTCTTGGGTATGGACGAAAAACGATTGCAAGCGATCCACCAAACTCAAGTTTACCAGAGAAGAATGGCACGACATTTTAATAAGAAGGTCAAAGACCGAAAACTAGAAGAAGGTTGTTTGGTCCTGAAGGAAATTAGACAGCCAATCGTAGACCCGCATGGGAAGTTTCGTCCTCATTGGGCTGGACCCTATGTGTTGAAGAAAATATTGTCTGGCGGAGCCGTCATTTTGACTGATTTGGATGGTTTGGAATTCACGAATCCATGTAATTTAGATCAGTTAAAAAGATATTTTGTATAATAAGCATTGCATAATGTAAAAAGAGCTACATCAGACCTGATTCTCCTCGGAAAAAAGAAATTATGTATCGGAGATATGTAGGCAGCCCTCTTTGGGCGCGGTCTAAGCATTAATGAAAAAAACATTTCATATTTCATTCTTCTTTGCCAAAAGAAAAAAAAAAAAGAGGAAAGAAAAGAGAAAAGAAGAAAAAAAGAGAAAAACCCGGTAAGTCGAAAACCCGAAAGGGCGGCTTAGGCAAAAGTCGGGGCCCGCTAAGTTGAAAACCCGAAAAGGGCGGCTTAGGCAAAAATGGGTAGCTCGCTAAGTTGAAAACCCGAAAGGGCGGCTTAGGCAAAAATTAGAGCTTGAATAAATAAAGTTGGAAAATGCTTGGAAAGCTTAAAAATCAAATGACATTCCCAATTAAAGCAATAAAGTCAAGCAGTCCAAAGTCAAGCAGAAAGCAAAAGAGTCCAAGAAAAATAAATAAATAATGAAGTCTAAGTCCAAGTCCAAAAAAAAAAAAAAAAAACAGAACATACATCCAAAATCCAAAGTCAAAATAAGGGAAAAACAACAAAAGTCCAAAAGCCTATAAGAGTCTAGGTGTCCCGTTGCCTCCGTGGGGCAACATCCTCCGAGTCATCCCTAGCTGCTGAACTCTCTCCAACCTCGCCTCTCCGAGGAGCCAACACAATCTCCTCATCAGTCCCATCAGCGTCAACCTGAGCCCAACCCTCAAGTGCACTCAGCAGTGCGGTCCTCCTTGGCCTCTCAATCGGCCAAACAACGGCAATGAACCAGGTCCGATACTCAGGAGAAGTCTGAACACTGGCAGGATTAGGTAAAGGCCTAACCATGTGATGGTCTCTAACCCAAGTCCTAAGGACGGCTCGGGTAATGCCCGGAGTGATGGCTGAATCAGCTGAAATGTCATCCATCATCGGAACAGTCTGGTCTATCCCCATCTGCCTCAAAACGCGCGAAGCACAGTACCAAGTACAGTGTGTAAGGCCTAAAAGGTAAACCCGAGTATGGCAGAAGCTAACTTGGATAAAGCGGGTGATGTCATACCAGGAAATGTACCACAGTACATCATTTGGACCCAACTCAATCAGCCATGAGGTCCATGCATCAGTGGACGGACGAGTGATCAGGATCCTCCGCATACGATACTGAGAAGGGTTGTAAGGCAAGAAAGTAGGAGCAGCAACCACTTGGAGGTGATCCTTTAACCAAACCTGAGTAATGGATCCTTTCTATTACAAAGGAACGAACCAACAGAAAGAAGAAAAAAGGAAGAGGAAAAGGGAAAATACCTGGAGAATAATCGGAGAGACCGTCCAGTCATCGAAGCCTAAAGCAGCTCTGTCAAGGCTCCTGATAGTCTTTGCCAGCACAATGCCGCCGATGCAACCCATATCCTCCATCTGCCGAATCATGGGGCAGAGTCGCAAATCCCCAAAGCCTGGATCCTTATTGAACAAGAAACCAGCTAATAAGAAGAAAACCAAGGCCCGCATTCTCAGCCTCATCCGGTCTGGGTCGTCTGAATGAACCTCTGAAAATTCATCAATCAGGGGCAGCAGAATTGCTTTCTGGTCACCAACAATCATGGCCCTAGCTTGTGGCCGGCTGAACTGAAACAGGCTTTCAAACGACCGAACATACCCAATTTTGACCTCATGCTTGACTAAAGGGGCATTGGGGTCGCACCCTATAATAGCACAGAATTCCTTAAAAAGAGGGCACATCTCCTCCATCATGGCCCCGAACCGGAAAACGTGGGCCTCCAGGTCCCAAAGTCTGATGCACGCCCGTAGAAAATCCCAGTCAATTACCACTCCCCTAAAGGTAACAATAGGAGAAAGACCGTACCTCCCTAAGTTGATCTTTTCGACTTTGGAGAGACTCTTAGTCTAGCTGTGCATGCTGTGGTTATAAAAAGGGTTCATCTTTAAAAAAAAAAAGAAGAAGGAAAAGAGAGAAAAGAGAAGAAACTGGTTGAAAACTATTTTTCTGGCACGAATTTCGAGAAAGAATGAGGGAGTCTGGAAAAAAAAAAGAACAAAATAGGGTTTTTATAAAAGAAAAAACACGTCGGTGGCGGCAGCGGCCGCCGGAAGCGTCGGCGACGGCAGCGGCAGCCCCCTGTGAATACCCAAATTTTGAGGCTCAAAAAGCCTATTTTTCCGGACTGCAAACAGTCCGGCGGGACCCAAGGCCGTTCGGAAAGTTCACCGAAAATATGCCAATATGGTACTTGAAACGTCCGGAAAATTAAGAGGATCACAGAACTGGTCCCGGAATATTTTTTGGAGGTCGGGAACTCCAAAAAAAGCCTCCAGAACGAAAAGACTAGCAAGTCCGCCGGCCACGGCGGCGCCGACCGCCGGTCACGGCGGCGCCGACCGCCGGTCACGGCGGCGGTTGCCGCCGGCCGCCGGACATGGCGGCGGCTGCCGCTGGCCACTGAGGCTCCGGCCGCCGAACACAGCGGCGACTGCTGTCGTTCACGGCAGCGCCGGCCGCCGGCCACGGCGGCAGCGGTCGCCCTACGCGACGGCAGCTGCTGCCCTCCAGTCCGATTTTTTCCTATAAATACAGCCCCGGCACTCCGTTTTTACTAACTCAGTCTGTGTTGACGGACGCTCCTTCTCCCCTACGCTCCTTATGATTCTTTTCCTGCTTTTCTGCATTTTAGTATAAGCTTTTTATTACTCTGCTGTTGTGATATTTGGCCACTTAAATTAAATTAAATTAATTAATATTCCTCAAACGAGGAGCTTAATTTGGAATTTTCAAGCTGAAGCTAAGAAGCGGCCGCCGATTAACTCAGGTAAATAAACGAAACTCTGCTCATTTAATTTTAGCACTTCATGCATATTCTTCTTCTACTCCAATTCTGAATTAAACTGTTGCATCAATGCATTCATGTCGTCAGTTTGGCAAGTAAACTGCCTTAGTTAAATATGATTAAGCTTAAACGCCCGGTTAATTGATAATCGTGGTATTAAAACCTAAATCCGACAATATTGGCTTAAAGTACCTAGTCAATTAATGACTATGGTATAATCGCCTTTATTTCGAACAGTCCGGCTTAAGTCCAATTAATCAATAATTGTGGCTAAATAGTCTTAATTAAACACGTTTTCTTGGAAATAAATTGCCTACATTGCAATTCAATTGATCTCTTTTGGCAAACAAATTGCCTATAAGTAAGATTAACCATTTTTAGCGACAAATCGCTTAAATCGAAATTTTGGCTAAAAGCCTTCAAATAATCACTTTTGGCAAATAAATTGCCTTAAATCAATCAATTTTGGCGACAATCGCCTAAATCACATCAATTTTTGGCAATAAATTGCCTAAATCAATCTTTTTGGCTAAAAGCCTTAAATCAACATTTTTGGCAACAAATGCCTAAAACATCAAATCAATCAATTCGTTGGCAAAATGCCTAAACAAAATGCACAAAGCATACACACACTCATGTATTAAGCATACCCATTCAAAGCCCTTTAAAAAAGGCCTATCGAACTACGTTGACTTTGATCTTCCATTCAAACGGAAGTACGTAGGCACGTTCGGGATTTAACCCCGAGCGGCAAGTCGAAATCACTTAAACATTTCATTGGTCCAATTATATCATTTACCCTGCAAAGCATTCATTCATTGGTTAGTTCATCAGCATGACATAGTCTCGGGATCCACCTCGGGTTCGAAAACTATGCTTTAAACATTGGGATAATTAATCTAGTAATTAGGTTAATTAAAATTGGAGTCAACTTAGGGTTTTTTCCTAGTTTACCCTAAAATAATTAAACAAGGTGGCGACTCACACATTCACGTGCATTTCTGCCCTTAGTCATATGCATTCATATGCCTATGTTTTCGGGGCAGGGGTTCACAGTTTGGCGACTCCGCTAGGGACCCTATGTAATCATTTTGCATAAAGTGGACTACGATTGTTTTGTAAACTAACCTGCCCTTCTTTAGGGTATTATTTTACTATGCTTTGTTTTGTAGGGTACCCCAACAAAAATTAAGTATTCTTTCTTTAAGAATGCTTAATAAGGAGAATTTGGACCTAATTGAATTGAACTTTACTCTAAATCATTTAAATTTGATTATTTATTTGCACGAATTGAGAATCTTTTTCTCCATTGCATAAAAAACGAATTTCAAATGAATTTCTTCTCTCTCTGTTCAAACTTCTGAGTCTGGATAGCAAGTAGCGCTGATCGGCAGGTCTCTTTGATTATGTCGACGGACAGCCAAAGCGTCCTCCCTGTTACCGCAAACCATCCCTAATCCTTTTGGGGATGGCCCATGAGTATGCGTACCGTTGGACCCACGCGAAACTCTTTGTTTCACATGTGGTTAGGTATATCCATGCTCAAGGTTCAAGGGTCCCTTAATAAGCCAATGCTCTATTTGTGTCATAGCCTATAGAACCTATCCTTTAGGACTATATACACCCAATGATGTGAATCATATCATAAACGGATTATGACCTGATGTTGTGCGCATTCATGACATATCACTTCATAAGAACTTTAAAAAAGAACACAAAATATTCTTTTTAGTCATGCACAACTGGACAAAAGAGTCGATCTACTTCAACTGCCCTGATACACGAACCACTATACTCTAATCCAATTACCCTTATACTTACAGGTACCCACTGTACGAGTGCCAATCCAAGTTCCAGTCACACCTATAGTGCTATCACCAACCTCACCAGCTTCACCAACTTCACCAGCTACACCAGCTTCACCTACAACTACATCAACCCCACCTGCATCAATGGCATCAATCTCTGACATCCAAAATCTCATTGAACAACTGGAGGCCAGGATGGAGGCCAGAATGAATGAGGCATTGGCTGCCCAAAGGACTGCCCTGATAGCTGAACTGGGTAATGGTAATGGAAATGGGGCTTCCGCTGGGGGAAGTAGACCTGCTACCTCCAATCAGGGTCCTGCTGCTGAACCAACAAACCCTACCCTTAACCTGGATGACATGCCCTCCAGAACTGCTTCTGAGCTGGAAGCTCAGAAAATGAGAGAGAAACTAGAACTCCTAGAAAGATCTATTACTGCCCTTAAGACACACAAAGAAGTAGTGGACATGGACTCCTTGTCCTTGTTCCCCGAAGCAAGACTGCCCACAAAGTTCAAAATGCCCAACATGGACAAGTTTGATGGAACCACTTGTCCCAAAACGCACCTGAAAATGTATGTGGGTGCCCTAAACCCGTTCGGACTGAGCAGCGAGCTCCTTGCTCAGTTGTTTCAACAATCACTCACCGGTGCTGCTTTGAGGTGGTTTGTCAGCCTGGATCGGTCTAAAATGAAGACCTGGGAAGACATCTGCAATGCGTTCAATATGCAATACCATTATAACATGGAGGTTGATGTTACTCGGAGGGAACTAGAAACCACCAAACAAAAGAACAACGAACCCTTTTCCTCATTCCTTACGAGGTGGAGGGCCAAGGCCGCCCAAATGATCAACCGGCCTTCTGAGCAAGAACAGGTGGACATAATTATAAAGAACTTGCTGCCTGTCTACCAGCAACAATTGCAAACCCAGTACCTACCGACGTTCCAGTCGCTCATTGCCACTGCTATGAAGGTAGAGGACCTAATTCAAATGAGGCAACTGAAAGAAGACTCGGGAACCTCAAAATATAAGAAGCCTAGCCAAGCCAGCAAAGTCCACGAAGTGGCAAGCATCACCCCCACGAATCCTTTACGAGTGGGAAATATAAAAAATGGCAGTCAGTCGAGAAGGACATATACTGATCTCGGGATGCCAATCCTTTTTGTATTCCGAGAGGCTATCAAGGCAAACTACATCAAGCCCTTGGAAGCAAGGCCGCCACCCAACCCATTACCAAGGAACTACAGAGCCGACGAATACTGTGAGTACCATCAGGGTAACGGGCACAAGACTGAAGCGTGCTGGACGCTTAAGAACCGCATCCAAGACCTGGTGGACAATGGTTCAATTATTCCAAGGAGTAAGCCAAACATTAGCACTAATCCCTTACCAAATCACGGGGTAAATGCTATTGTTGCTGACCAGGAATTGATCGATCCTTTTGAACTATTCCTAGAAATGAATGACATTTGTGTCCTGGACCTGAATGACTTATCTGAAGAGGTCGATGCAATAACCAGGAGCGGAAGATAGTATGAACAATTAGTCCTGGACAAAGTCCAAAACAACCCCTACCGGAGGGCAGAAGAGCCAAAGGAAGACCCGGTACTCTCACAGTTGAAGAAGACCCAGGCTAAAGTGTCAATCTAGGAACTTCTGGCATCATCCTTTCCTCATCGCCAAGCTCTTTGCAAGGCTTTGAGCCAACTCCAAACATCGGTGGAGGTTAGCCCTAAAGTGCTGGTATCCACCCTCACCCAATCATCAAAGATGCAAAGCATCGGGTTTTCTGATGATGACTTACCCAAGGAGGGAGGCAGTCACAACAATGCCCTTTATGTCACTGTTTAGACCAGAGATAAAACTGTGCCCATGGTTCTCATTGATAATGGGTCAGCACTAAACGTCTGCCCGCTAAGGGTAGCCAGCTGTCTAGGGTTGGAAGAAACAGATTTCATTCCATCAGATCAGATAGTCAAAGCCTACGACAGCACTAGGAGGGAAGTGTTGGGGGTTGCTACGTTGAAGTTAACAATTGGGCCAGCTGTGATGGAGGTCCCGTTCTAAGTAATTGATGTGCCAACTAGCTTCAACCTACTTCTGGGTCGACCATGGATACATCATGCTAAGGCAGTACCTTCTTCCCTGCACCAAAAGGTCAAGTTTCCTTATGAGGACAAGGTTATCAATATTTAGGGGGATGACTACAGCCAGCTCAAGAAGCCAAAGGGCCAGCCTCTCTTTGAGGTCAACCCTGAAACTGCCAATTTGCCCCTCTCAGGATTTCAATATGACACTGTGCAGTTCATAGTAGGGAAGACTGCAAACTCCCGAATTCTCTTTGATTTCGGGACGGTGCAAATAAACTGCATAGTGCCTTTGATGCTGAAAATGCCCTATCTGCTTGGAATGATTATGGCAAGGTCCGGAAAGACATACCCCACACTGCAAGCTTGGGAGTGTCCGGTGAATGAAGGGACCTTTGGACTAGGTTATGAGCCCACTGATGAAGACCGTGCTAAGAGGACCAGGAAAGGAACGAAGGAGAGTATACAAATGCGGCCTTACCTTTTGACTTTGAATGGTTACTTCTGCAAACCGGGAGAAACGATTCCTTATTGTGGCTTCCAGGAACCATTTTGCTGCCCGACTGCTAAGAAGATGCTGCCTGGGTTAGAAATATTTTCTGATGTCTGGGGCAACAAGCCCGAAACAATAACTGAACTAGAAGTGGAAGACTTCATGCAGCCCAGTCTCTTTGACGAGGTTGCAGTCATTACGGGAAATGATGAGAACCAAGACCTGCTGAGCTTGATCAAGCCGTATAAAGGGCCTCTCACCAACTGGTACGCCGAGGAGGAGCGCGCTGCTGATAAACCCCCTCCCGAGTCAAACCTAGAGTCAAAGTCTGTAATCAAGTCCTGTACTGAGTCTGAGTCTGACTCCGAGTCTGAAACCGAGTCAGAGTCCAGTTCCAGTTCTGAGTCATCTATGTCGGATTTAGAAAATCCAGACTTCAAGTTTGATGTAATTTTTGAGGACGATTCCGTCCTAATCAATAAAGGCTTGCAAATTATTGGCTACCCCTCGTGTCTATCTTTCCAAGCATTTCCAAGAAAAAATAATGAAAAAGAAATAAACGAAATAAAAAATGAAAAAGAAAAAATAATAATTGGCAAAGAAGAAAATGAACATACATACATTGCATCTGACTGTGTGAACAGGGAACAGGTCATTGAATGCTTGAAGAAGTTTGCCGATTGCTTCATGTGGAAGGCAAGTAACATCACGGGAATTGACCCGGCAATAGCGGTGCATAAGATTCCAGTATACCCCGAGGCTAAGCTGGTAAAACAGAAGCTAAGAAGGCTGAAAACAGAATGGTCCTTGAAAATCAAGGAGGAAGTAGCCAAGCAATTGGAGAATAAGTTCATAGAACGCATTGCCTACCCGACATGGTTAGCAAATATTGTGCCGGTGCCGAAGAAAGATGGAAAAGTCAGAATGTGTGTGGATTACCGGGATTTGAATAAAGCATGTCCGAAGGACGACTTCCCCCTGTCGCATATTGACTTGTTGGTGGACCGAATGGCTGGACACGAGATGGTCTCCTTGACCGATCTTGATGTCGGATGCAACCAAATAATGATGCATTTGCCAGACAAAGAGAAAACGACATTCATCACTGAGTGGGGAACCTACTGCTACAGGGTTATGCCTTTTGGGCTCAAAAATGCCGGGGCAACCTATCAAAGAATGGCAACAACCATCTTCCATGACATGATTCACAAAGAAGTAGAAGTGTATGTGGACGATATGGTTGTTAAATCAAAAACAGCTGAAGAACATACAACAACACTTGAGAAGTTCTTCCTTAGACTTCGAAAGTACAATTTAAAGCTCAACCCGGCAAAATGTCTGTTTGGAGCTACATCCGCAGTATTTCTGGGGCATATTGTCAGTCGGAAGGGCATAGAGATTGACCCTTCAAAAGCCAAAGCCATTTTGGAAATGCTAGCACCGAAGATGGAAAAAGAAGTTCGGGGTTTCTTGGGAAGGCTACAGTACATCAACCGGTTCATTAATCAATTGGCCGATACTTGTGGTCCGATCTTCAAATTACTCAGGAAAGGAGTAGCCATCAAATGGAATGAGGATTGTCAGAAAGCTTTCGACCAAGTCAAGCAACATCTGTTATCCCCGCTAGTTTTACAGCCACCAAGGCTAGGAAAGCCTTTGCTATTGTACCTATCAGTGACAGAAGAAGCGATGGGTGCAATGCTAGCTCAGCAAGCAGAAGATACAAGGGTAGAAAATGCCGTGTATTACCTCAGCAAAAGGATGCTAGACTACGAGCTAAAATACAATAAGATAGAGAAGTTGTGTCTGGCTCTAGTTTGGGCTTGTACAAAGCTGCAAAACTACCTCTCGTCCTACACCACATACGTTATTTCTGAATCGAACCCCTTGAAATTCCTTATGGAGAGGCCGGTTCTTGACAGTAAGATGGCTAAGTGGGTGTCGGTGCTCGCAGCCTATGATTTAAAATTTGTACAATGGAAGGCAGTGAAAGGCGGAGCCTTGGCTGATCAATTAGCGAAATTACCGGTCAAAGACCGAATGCCGGAGGTAGAATTTCCTGATGAAGACTTGTTGAGCTTGGAGAGTGAAGTCTGGGAAATGTACTTCGATGGAGCTTCAAACTACCATGGAAATGGGGTTGGTGTAACATCCTAGTGAGTTGAGTTGAGTCATTTCATAGAAGTAAGTTGAGTTGGGTTGAATCAAACCTTGTTGGGGTAGAATGAGAGTATAAGTGGACTTATGTGAATGTAAAGTTTGGACTTGTTTGCATCAAAACATACAGCTTGGGTATGAAGTTGTAGCCTTTGTATACTTGAGGTACCAATTAGATATGTTACACAGCCAACTCACTTCTTCTAGAGACTACCCGTTCTTATCAGTTCACTTTCCTACTTTCATGTTTATCATTCTCTTCTTACTTGTCCCGCCCTTTTCCTTTCACTTTTCAGACGTAGTTAAGCATTAAGTCAACTCCAAGTAAGTAGAATTCCTTGAAGTTTTATGTTATTCACTCTTTAATTCTGTTATATTGGAGATGAATTATGAGAATTCTTGTGTATAGGAGAAGAAAGTTCAAAAGTAGCAGAAAAGAGAAGCTAAAACAGAGTCCCAGCTTTTTGAAAACAAGGTTTGATATCTTTTGTTATTTCCCATGTTCTTTGCATGAAAAATTGTGTGGAGTGTTGCTCATGAGATCATATGTTGCTTATTGTGGAGTGAGAGGATTGAAAATGATGTGAAAACAGGGGATGGAATGAGTTTATGAACCAGAGTTTGCTAGAAATTTTACCAGCAACTTCATCTTGATTTTGACCCCAGTAAATGATGGAACTAGGAATTGTCATAGAAGAGTTATTTGTTCCTCTATGTGTTATCTTTACGTGGGCTTTTGAATCACTCAATTTGAAGTTGTATATTGAGAGTTATGGCCAAAAGAACACAGACTGCACAATCTGGAAACACGTCGCGCGCCCGCGCGGTCTGGAAAGCAAGTCGCGCTCGCGACTTTCACATGCGCGGTCGCAACTTTGGCCAAAAACTTTCTGACTCTCAAATGGCACATCTCGCGCTCGCGAACTCCACAAGCGCGATCGCGACTTCATCTCGCGCTCGCGACTTGTGCTGCGCGGTCGCGACTTGAGCCAGAAACCTCTCTGACTCTCGATTGCACTTCTCGCGCTCGCGAGGTTTGAAGACGCGCTCGCGACTTCTCTCTGGGAAGCATCTCGCGCTCGCGACTTTTTCCTGCGCGCTCGCGACTTGTGTTTTGATGCATTTTGGACTTCATTTTCTCTACAATTACATTCCTTTGCTCAACATGCATGCATCCAATCATTGTAAAACAAAAATATAATATAAGAACATGGATTAAAACAACATGTAAGCATTTATATGGTGTGAAATCAAATCAATATGATGAACTATGACGTTGTGAAACCATTTATGTGCTATTGTGTTACATTGTTGACATGCTAATCTTAAGCTCCATTGAGGTTAGGTAGAAACCATGTAGATAAGGCTATGTCGCGACATAGAATAGCAGATCTGCGCCCCATACAGTTTGGAACTCCGGCTACAGGCCGTTGAGTGGATATGATTAAACCGTGCGGTGCAAATCCGGTTAGGGGCACCAAAACGGACAATATTGGCATAGGCAAATCCGGTTCGGGGCCTATAGCATACAATTTCATTCAGTTTCATACAGTTTATCTTATCACTTCGGTTTCACTATAACCTTATGGAGCCATACAGATATCTTGACATAACATTGCATGAATCATACAGTATACTATACAGCAAGAAAGATCATCAAGGTAAAATGAAAATATCATGATATGTGTGCTTACATGCCATATGTAAGTACATGTTTATTTCTACATATGTATGTGCTTATATGTTTCTATGTTTCTTTATTCATTGTGATATTCACTGAGTTTAATCAAAGTTGCAGAATTCATACAAACATAAAGAACATCAGGTAAGATCATGAAAGTATAATGCTATATATGCTTACCCGTTTAATTATTGATTCTGTAAAGAGCCATACAGTCATGAGATGTTATTAATCGTAATTTATATGATGTGACTAAAAGTGCATAAGTCATACAGCATAATGAATAGCAAGTAAGACAATGAACATATACTGTTATGTATTCTTCCTTGTTTATTGATTTCATTCATACAACACAATGAACAGCAGGTAAGATCATGATAGTGTCATAATACGTGATTAAAGGTTCATGTAAAGGAATTATGAGATAATTAGAACTAAAGGAGTTATGTGATTATGGTGTGAATTAGAAGTTTATTCTTTGCTATAAAGATACATTTGTGTTGAAATTTACTAAAGCTATGATTTTCAATGCTTTTATGCAAATTTGGGTTTTCAGTTAGTTGTCATCACACTTTGTTAAGCATGTGAATTATGAGCACCACTGAGTTTTATACTCAGCGCGTCGATTTTCATCACGCGCAGGTTGAAGATCGTGGTTGCTACTTGAAGACTTGAGGAGTACTATCAAAGCAGAAGTGCTTAATTTGGTCATAGTAGATTGAGAGATGTAGAATTAAGAATTATGGCATGTATTAAGATTTATGGCATGTATAATTCTTTTATTGTTAGAGCTTATGTGATTGTAAATATAAGTGAAACATGTAATTATTTTGGTGTAAGTAGTTGGAGATAAGAATAATATTTATGAAATGATTGAAGATGAAATAGTTTACTATAGTTGGTATGATTAGGTCATGAAAACTTGATATAGATTCTGAATGAAATTAATTGCTAGATATTAAATGCTTTTGAGGATTTATACAATTATGTAAAGATATATATAAAGGGTTATTGTGTTATGATGATTCTTGGAGATGTTGGAAGTTTAGAGTGTAATTGGGAGTGTTTATATTCATATTTTGCATACAGTATGATATCAGCATGACAGGATATAAGTTCAACCAGATTGTAGCGTCTCGGCTCGGTTCATTCGGGTTAACGGGTGGACCGGGAAGGGGTGTTACAGTTGGAGTCGTAGTCAAAACTCCTTGTGGAGAATACGTCCCAATCGCAGTCAAATTAGATTTCGACTGCACTAAGAATGAAGCCGAGTATGAAGCTTGCATAAAGGGGTTAGAAGCAGCCCTGGAAAAGGAAATAAAGGTCCTCAAGGTTTTCGGCGATTCCAATTTAATAGTCTCCCAAGCTTTGAGAAAATGGAAAATTAAGGAAGAGAGTTTGGTTCCTTACCTACAACGCTTGGACGAATTGCCTCAGCAATTTGAGGATTTATCCTTCCACTACTTGCCGCGAGCCAAAAATCAGTTTGCTGATGCTCTGGCTACTTTGGCCTCCATGGTTAATGTAGGGGGAGACCAAGTCATTCGACCTCTGACAGTTCGGCTATAGAAACGGCCAGCACATATCATGAATTTGGTAGATGACAAGCCCTGGTATTGGGATATATAGAATTATCTTCAGAATGAAGCCTACCCGGAGGGATCCGCCAAGACTGATCAACGGACATTGAGACAGTTTGTAACGTCCCATTTTTCTATTGAATTGAGTCATTGTTTAGAGTCGAGTCGGACTAATCTAAAACCCAGTTCGAGCTATTAGAGTCCAGAGTGGGGTAGAATGGGAGGTAATTGAAATCAGGAAAAGAAGTGGACTTACTTGAAGGAAACAAAAAGATCAAAGTATAAGGATTAGGACTTGCTTGCACTAAAATATAAAGCCTAGGTATTAAGTTGTACCATTTTGACACTTGAGGTACCATTTGGTAATTTTCACATAAAAATCATTGATCTTCTAGAGCCTACCCGTGAGTTCCATTTTCTTTTCATTTCTTCATCCTTATCTTCATCTTCTTCCTCTACTTTCCTCTTCCACCTTCCTTTCTCCATAACTTTTAATGGTAGTGAAGATTTTCATGGGATTCAAGCATTATATTCAACTTCTAGTCTAACCAAGTAAGTAAACCTTCTTGAATTTCATACTTGAATCATTTGGTGATATTTTTAGATGATTCATAAGAATTCTTATGTATAGGAGAAGTGAGCTCAAAGGTAAAAGGAAGCTAAGAAGAAGAGCTCAAGCTTTTTGGAGTGAAGGTGTGCTATCTCTTTTAGTTTAATTCATTTCCTTGCATGAGAATTTGTGTGTTGTGTTGATAATGAGAAGATATGTTGCTTAATGTTGAGTGAGAGGACTGAAAATGGTGAAAAAGCATGAGATGAAATGAATAAATGAAATAGATATTGAGTTTATGCTGAAACAGGTTTTGCTGGAAAAGTAACCAGTAAATTCACCTTGATTTTGACCCTATTTAATGATGGAATTAGGAAGTGTCATAGAGGAGTTATTTGTTCCTCTATGTGTTAGCTTTCCATGGGTTTTTGAATAACCCAAATCGGAGTTGTAAATTGAGAGATATGATCAAAAGAGTACAGACTGCGCAGGCTGGAAAACACGTCGCGCGCTCGCGAATTTCATTGCGCGCTCGCGAATTGTGCCTGTAAACTCTCTGACTCTCATTTTGCACTTCTCGCGCTCGCGACTTTCATTGCGTGCTCACGAATTTGGCCTGTAAACTCACTGACCCTCATATATACTTCTCGCGCTCGCGACTTTGCATGGGCGCTCGCGAATTGTGTTCTGATGCTCTTTCGGACTTCATTTTCAATGCAATTGTATTCCTTTGCTCAACTTGTATGCCTCCAATCATTTTAAAACAAAAAGACCACATGAGAACATGTATCAAAACAACATGCAAGCATGCAAATGATGTGAAATGAGGTAAACACTATGGTGTATGAAGTTATGAATTCTATGCAATTGTATTCTTTTTCTCAACTTGTATGCCTTCAATCATTTTAAAGCAAAAAGACAACATGAACACATGTATAAACACAAAATCCAAGCATGCAAATGATGTGAAACTAACATGACACAAGTTGCCTGCTTGGCAAGGCTATCAGCATACAGGTAAGCAGTAAGGTTTATGAAATTATGAAGCAGTTAATTTCATGACACAAGCATGCAAATGATGACATAAGCATGTGAAAATAACATGACACAAGCATGCAAATTATGACACAGTTACTATGCATTTGTTTTATCTATTGACATACCAGTAATATGCTCCATTGAGGTTAGGTAGAAACCATGTAGATAAGGCTATGTCGCGACATAGGATAGCAGATCTGCGCCCCATACAGTTTGGTACTCCGGCTACAGGCCGTTGAGTGGATATGATTATATATGGGCCATAGCAGCCAAGCATACAGTTTCATCCAATTTCATACAGTTTTTCTTATCACTTCGGTTTCACTATAACCTTATGGAGCTATACAGTTAGTTATATTGACTACAAATTGCATAATCATACAGTATAATGAGCAGCAAGTATGATAATGAAAGTATCATGATATGTGTGCTTACATTCCATATATGAGTACATGTTTATTTCTACATATGTATGTGCTTATATGTTTCTTTATTCGTTGCGATATTCACTGAGTTTTAATCAAAGTTGCAGAATTCATACAGCATAAAGAACATCAGGTAAGATCATGAAAGTATAATGTTATATATGCTCACAAGTTTATTTATTTAATTCTTAAGGAGCCATACAATTATGAGATGTTATTAATCATAACTTATATGATGTGACTAAAAGTGCATAAGTCATACAGCATAATGAATAGCAAGTAAGACAATGAAAATATACTGTTATGTATTCTTACATGTTTATTGATTTCATTCATACAAGACAATGAACAGCAGGTAAGATCATGATAGTATCATGATATGTGTGATTAAAAGTTCATGTAAAGGAGTTATGAGATAATTTGAACTAAATTATTTATGTTATGCATTAGAAGTTTATTCTTTGCTATAAAGATACATTGATGTTGAAATTTACTGAATCTATGATTTTCAATGCTTTTATGAAACTTTGTATTTTAAGTTAGTTGTCATCACACTTTGTTAAGTATGTGAATTATGAGCACCACTGAGTTTTATACTCAGCGCGTCAATTTTTATCACGCGTAGGTTGAAGATCGTGGTTGCTACTTGAAGACTTGAAGAGTACTATCAAAGCAGAAGTGATTAATTTGGTCATAGTAGATTGAGAGTTGTATAATTAAGAATTATGGCATGTATAATTATTACATTTGTTAGAGCTTATGTGATTGGAAATATAATTGAAGCATTTAATTATTTTGGTGTAAGTATTTGGAGATAAGAATAATACTTATGAAATGATTGAATATGAAATATTTTACTATAGTTGGTATGATTAGGTCATGAAGCCTTGATATTTATTACTTGCTGGATATTAAATGCTATTGAAGATTTATACAATTATGACAAGATATATAAAGTGTTATTGTGTTATGATGATTCTTTGGAGATGTTGGAAGTTTAGAGTTTAATTGGGAGTGTTTTGTATTCATATTTAGCCTACAGGATGATATCAGCATGACAAGACATAAGTTCAACCAGATTGTAGCGTCTCGGCTCGGTTCATTCGGGTTAACGGGTGGACCGGGAAGGGATGTTACACAGTTAGCATCCGGATATTTCCTTACTGGGGGAGTTCTGTATAAAAGAAGTTGGAATGGCCTGCACCTAAGGTGCGTTGATGAGGGAGAAGCTCAAACCATCATGGATTCCTTACATAATGGGGAGTCTGGTCCACACATGCACGGGATAGCCTTGGCTCGAAAAATCGTGAACCTGGGTTATTACTGGTCGACCATGAATGCAGATTGCGTGAGGCACGCGCAGAAGTGCCATGAGTGTCAAATTTTTGCTAAGCTGCAAAGACAGCCTCCAGTCAACTTGAATCCCATTGCTTCACCTTGGCCCTTCGCAACTTAGGGCATAGATGTGATCGGAAAGATCCACCCGAAGGCTTCCAATGGTCATCAATTCATCCTGGTCGCTGTTGATTATTTCACTAAGTGGATTGAGGCAGCCTCCTATTCGGTCTTGAATGCCAAGAAAGCAGCACAGTTCGTTCGTACTAACATCCTTTGTCGGTACGGAACGCCTGTGAACCCCTCCCCCAAATATCATAAGCATATGAATGCATGTGACTAAGGAAGAAATGCACGTGATGTGTATTATTCGCCACCTTGTTTAATTATTTTAGGGTAAACTAGGAAAAACCCTAAGTGACTCCAATTTTTAATTAACCTAAATGCTAGATTAATTAACCCAATGATTAAGGCATGGTCTACGAACCCGAGGTGGATCCCGAGACTATATCATGCTGATGAAACTAACCAAAAAGAATGAATGTTTTGCAAGGAAGATGAAGTAATTGGACTAATGAAAGTGTTATGTGATTTTGACTTGCCGCTCGGGGTTAAATCCCAAACGTGCCTACGTACTTCCGTTTGAATGGAAGATCAAAGTCGACGTAGTTCGATAGGCCTTTTTAAAAGGGCTTTGAATGGGTATGCTTTATGCATGAGTGTGTGTATGCTTTGTGCATTTTGTTTAGGCATTTTGCCAAAAAATGTTGATTGGGCTTATTGGTTTGCCAAAAAAAAATGTTGATTGGACTTATTAGTTTGCCAAAAAATGGATTACGGCCTTTGGCCAAAAAAGTTTTGTGATTTATGCAATCTGATTGCCAAAAGATTGGTTATTTAAAGGCTTTTTAGCCAAAATGTGTTGTTTCGAAGACTTTTAGCCAAAAAGATTAATTTTAGGCAATTATTGCCAAAAAAAAGTTGATTATTTAGGCGATTGTCGCCAAAATTGAGTGATTTAAGACTTTTAGCCAAAAAATGGGTTGATTTAGGCAAATTGTTGCCAAAAATTGGTTATTCTTACTTATAGACAATTTGTCTGCCTAAAGTAATTAAATGAACTGCAATGTAGGCAATTTAATGCCAAAAGAACGTGATTAATTAAGGCCTTTTAGTCACAATTATTGATTAATTGGACTTAAGCCGAAAATTGTTCGAAATAAAGGCAATCATACCATAGCCATTGATAGACTAGATGTTTTAAGCCAATATTGTCGGATTTAAGCTTTAATACCACGATTATTAATTAACCGGACATTTAGCTTAATCATATTTTAATTGAGGCAATTTACTTGCCGATATGATGATATGAATGCATTTATGCAGTTGTAAAATTATTAGGAGTAGAAGAGAAGCATGCATGAAGTGCTAAAATTAAATAGGCAGAGTTTAACTTACGTACCTGATTTAATCGTCGACCGCTTCTTAACTCCAGGTTAAGCTCCTCGTTAAGGGAATTTTAATTAATTTAATTTTAGTGACCACTTAACAAAGCAAGAAAGCGATAAAACTAAATTAAAATGCAAGAAAGCAGTAAAGAATCGCAAGGAGCGTAGGGGAGAAGGAGCGTCCGTCAACACAGACTGAGTGAGGAAAACAGAAGGCCCGGGGCTACTTTTATAGGCGAAAATCGGACTGTTTCGGCGGCTCTGGCCGCCGGGGCCCGGCAGCTGGGCTGCCTGTGATCGGCAGCTCGGGCCGCCGGGGCTCGGCAGCTGTGCCGCCGGGGGTCGACGGCTCGGACCGCCGGGGCTCGGTGGCACGGGCCGCCGGTGGCCGGCGGCTCGGGCCGCCGGTGCTCGGCGGCTCGGGCAGCCGGTGCCCGGCGGCTGGGCCGCCGGTTCTCGGCGGCTGGGCCACCGGAAGTCAGCGGCTGGACCGCCGTGCATGGTGGTTTTACTAATTCTCACTCCAGAGGCTTTTCCGGGAGCTCCGGACCTCCGAAAAAAATTCCGGGACCAGTTCCGCGATCCTCGCGACGTCTCGGACGTTTCAAGTACCATATTGGCATACTTTCGATAAACTTCCAAAATGGCCTTTGGTCCGGTCGGACTGCTCGCAGTCCAGGAAGGCGGCTGCCGCAGCCGCTGTCGCCGTGAAGGGCTGCCGCTGCAACCGTCGAGGGCGGCTGCCACCGCCGTCGCGGCCGGACTGTTTGCCGTCTGAGAAAACTGGCTTTTTGAGCCTCAAAATTTAGGTATTCACAACGCCATTCGAGATCATTACTGATAACGGGTCCCACTTTCAAAGTGAATTTTCTGACCTGCTGAGGCAAAAGAAGATTTAGCACCACAAGTCTTCACCCTATCGGCCACAAACAAATGGGGCTGTAGAGGCTGCAAATAACGCCATAAAAGTCATTTTGCAGAAGACAGTTAAAAAGCATAAAGCTTGGCATGAACAGTTACCGAATGCCCTATGGGGATACAGGACTTCAATCAGAACGCCTACTGGGGCAACCCCATATTCCTTAGTGTATGATATGGAAGCAGTGTTGCCTATTGAGCTGGAAGTTCAGTCGGCGAGGATTATCCGCGAAAGCCAAATCAGCGAAGCAGATTGGGCAAAGAATTATCATTTGCAACTCTTGGGTATGGATGAAAAGCGATTGCGAGCAATCCACCAAACTCAAGCTTACCAGAGAAGAATGGCACGGCATTTTAATAAGAAGGTCAAAGACCGAAAACTGGAAGAAGGTTGTTTGGTCCTGAAGGAAATTAGACAACCAATCGCAGACCCACGTGGGAAGTTTCGTCCTCATTGGGCTGGACCCTATGTGTTGAAGAAGATATTGTCTGGCGGAGCCGTCATTTTGACTGATTTGGATGGTTTGGAATTCACAAATCCATGTAATTTAGATCAGTTAAAAAGATATTTTGTATAATAAGCATTGCATAATGTAAAATGAACTGCATTAGACCTGATTCTCTTCGGAAAAAAGAAATTATGTACCGGAGATATGTAGGCAGCCCTCATTGGGCACGGTCTAAACATTAATGGAAAAATCATTCCATAATTCTTTCTTCTTTGCCAACAATAATAAAAAAAAGGGGAAAAAAGAAAAGAAAAAAAAAAAGAGAAAAACCCGCCAAGTCGAAAACCCGAAAAGGGCGGCTTAGGCAAAAGTCGGGGCCCGCTAAGCTGAAAACCCGAAAAGGGCAGCTTAGGCAAAAATTGGTAGCTCGATAAGTTGAAAACCCAAAAGGGCGGCTTAGGCAAAAATTAGAGCCTGAATAAATAAAGTTGGAAAATTCTTGGAAAGCTTAAAAGACCAATCACATTCCCAATTAAAGCAATAAAGTCAAGCAGAAAGCAAAAGAGTCCAAGAAAAATAAATAAATAATGAAGTCTAAGTCCAAGTCCAATAAAAAAAAAAAACAAAACATACATCCAAAATCCAAAGTCAAAGTCCCAAATAAAAAGTCAAAATAAGGGAAAAACAACAAAAGTCCAAAAGCCTATAAGAGTCTAGGTGTCCCGTCGCCTCCGTGGGGCAACATCCTCCGAGTCATCCCTAGCTGCTAAACTCTCTCCAACCTCGCCTGTCCGGGGAGCCAACACAATCTCCTCATCAGTCCCAACCTCATCATCAGCGTCAGCCTGAACCCAACCTTCGAGTGCACTCAGCAGTGCGGTCCTCCTTAGCCTCTCAATCGGCCAGACAACGAAAATGAACCAGGTCCGATACTCAGGAGAAGTCTGAACACTGGCAGGATTAGGTAAAGGCCTAACCATGTGATGATCTCTAACCCAAGCCCTAAGGACGGCTCGGGTAACACTTGGAGTGATGGATGAATCAGCTGAAATGTCATCCATAATCGGAATAGTCTGATCTATCCCCATCTGCCTCAAAACGCGCGAAGCGCAGTACCAAGTACAGTGTGTAAGGCCTAAAAGGTAAACCCGAGTATGGTGGAAGCTAACCTGGATAAAGCGGGTGATGTCATACCAGGGAATGTACCACAGTACCTCATTTGGACCCAACTCAATCAGCCATGAAGTCCATGCATAAGTAGATGGGTGTGTGATCAAGATCCTCCGCATACGATACTGAGTGGGGCTATAGGGCAAGAGAGTAGGAGCAGCAACCACTTGGAGGTGGTCCTTTAACCAAACCTGAGTAATGGATCCTTTCTATTACAAAGGAACGAACCAAAAGAAAGAAGAAAAAAGAAAGAGGAAAAGGAGAAATACCTGGAGAATAATCGGAGAGACCGTCCAGTCATCGAAGCCTAAAGCAGCTCTGTCAAGGCTCCTGATAGTCTCTGCCAGCACAATGCCTCCGATGCAACCCAAATCCTCCATCTGTCGAACCATGGGGCAGAGACGCAAATCTCCAAAGCCTAGGTCCTTATTGAACAAGAAACCAGCCAATAAGCAAAAAACCAAGGCCCGCATTCTCAGCCTCATCCGGTCTGGGTCGTCTGAATGGACCTTTGAAAATTCGTCAATCAGGGGCAACAGAATTGCTTTCTGGTCACCAACAATCATGGCCTTAGCTTGTGGTCGGCTGAACTGGAACAGGCTTTCAAACGACCGAACATACCCAATTTTGACCTCATGCTTGACTAAAGGGGCATTGGGGTCGCACCCTATAATAGCACAGAATTCCTCAAAAAGAGGGCACATCTCCTCCATCATGGCCCCGAACCGGAAAACATGGGCCTCCGGGTCTGTTGACGCGTAATTTTATGCCTCCACCTGACCCCATGATGATATGAGGACAAAGGATGAGGCTTCACAATAAACCAGAGGTGTCTGAATCAAAAATCGAACCAAACCGCCCAAAGGAGCTTGACCCATGTTAGGGCTGCGTCACGCAGCTATCACCTGCGTGACGCCACTTTTAGCTGCGTCACACAGCTCTAACGGGTCTGACACCCTTGGCGCGCGCCCGTGCAGTGGCCTGCACTGTTTGTATGGATACGCGGCAACTGTACGAAAAGTAAGTCGCGTCACGCAGGCTTACGGGTGCGTCACGCAGCTCCTACCTGCGTGACGCGACTGTCCTGTCGCCCTAACCGTATAAATACTGCATTACACAGCAAAAACGGGACCTTTTTAGAGACTTTGAAAACTCTTCTTATTTTCTCTCAAAAAAGACTAAGGGATTGAGACAAAAAAAAAAAACGACTGTGGCTAGGGTTTTCCTCAAAGACTCTAGTGAGTAACCTTGAGGAAGATCAAGCTATTAGGCACATAGATTGAAAACTTAAAAAAAAAGACATAAAAAAGAGTAAGAGAGAAAGAAGAGAAAAGAAAGGTTTTTATTGTTAAGATTGGACGTTGAATCTTTCTGGAATCGTGAAGCTTCATCCTTAGATCGACCATATCGTATGCAATCCTCAAATCTGAGGGTTAGGTAATCAGCTAAACCCTTTTGTTTGCACTTTTCTTTAACTAGTTATTTATTTGTGAAAATCCCATTTTCTTAATATTTTAGTTAGTTTGGTTTTGATTAAACCACATTTCGCCCATATTTGAGTATTTCTGAATCATATTAAATCTCTATTAACAAGAAAGAAACGTAAAAAAGAACAGTTTGAATGGTAGTTGTGGACCAGAGCAGCCGCGTCACGCAGCTACTACCTGCGTGACGCGACTGTTCATGTCCAAAAGTCTTTAATATGGATTGGACTACCTGCGTAACGCAGCTATTCGCAAACCCAGGATACTTTTGTATTTAATGTGATATTTCGGATGAATAATCAATAAAACTGAGAATATTAATAAGTCGCGAATAGTTCTGTCACGCAGCTAGGAGTTCCGTCACGCGACTGTTCTTCATAGAACAGCCGCGTGACGCAACTGTTCCAATTTCCAGTAGCACAATAAGAGTTGCGCCACGCAAGTGTTCTTCATAGATTACCCGCGTGACGCGACTGTTCTAAAAGTTCCAGGATGAATGAAGGGAGTCGCGTCACGCGACTGTTCCTTATGGAACACCTGCGTGACGCAACTGTCTCATGATTTCAGTGTATTTTACTTATTCCACCGTAATTTCATACAATTAAACAGATTTTAATTTTAACTCAGAAAATGATCAAACATGGGCAAATTAAGATTTAATCAAATCAAATCAACTAATTATTAATGATTTTGAGGTTTTAGGATTTACTTCTTTTTACTTATTGCTTATCATATTATCAAATTCGGTTTGTGGCCCGCCTTTAACCATAAGGCAAGAGCGGGTCTTTTCTTTTATTTTAGTACGTGTTATGGATGGATGGTGGATGATATATCTTATTTGTTATGAATGCAATGGATGAAATTAATTGGGACGGTTAATTAATTTTCCAAATAGGAGCTCGGTTTGATTTATTCGGGTTGGGTTTAAATAATTGGATTTTCTAAAATAAAATCAAATTAGAAATCGTAGGTTAAAAGAGGTCGGTTTTTCCGGGCGTCGGCTTCCAACGGGCCGACGTACCCAATTCCCTTACCTAGAATCTCATAGGTTCGCTTGACCAGTTTTCTAAAACAAAAGGCCTTGAATAAAATGGGTTAAAAATGGAGTCACTTTTGTAAAATAAAATCAAAAACGGTCCCATTGCCGAAATAATGGGTGGCGACTAAAAAACAATTTATAAGACCGATTCATCGGCATCGCACATCCAAAAGGGTTTTATCACTTTTTTAATAAAGTATTCAAGTACACCAAATAAAGAAAAATCTTCGATCTTTCTCCGGGGGGAAAACAGGGTCCCAAAGTCTGACGCAGGCCCGTAAAAAATCCCAGTCAACTATTACCCCCCTAAGAGTAATGATAGGAGAAAGACCGTACCTTCCCAAGTTGATCTTTTCGACTTTAGAGAGACTCCTAGTCCAGCTGTGCATGCTGTGGTTAAAAAAAGGATTCATGTTTTTTGAAAAGAAAAGAAGGAAGAAAAGAGAGAAAAGAGAAGAAATGGGTTGAAAACTGCTTTTCTGGCGCGAATTTCGAGAAAGAATGAATGAAATCTGAAAAAAAGACAAAAACAGTATTTTTATAAGAAAATCGTATTTCATGGGCCGAAATGAAATCCTATTTTCTTTCAAATTTGATGATCATGCATACATGTAAAATTTTCAGTACTAACCAAGTGCAGGTACAGTCAAAGTTCAGTATAGAAATACAGTAAAGAAAGAAAAACAGGAAAAATCTAGCAACTATCAGCGACGGGGCCTCCTCCTCCTCTGATCATCAAAGGCCCTCAGAGTCCAGGACGAAGTTAGTTCTTGCTGCATCCCGAGAATCAGCTCCATCATCTGACTGACCAACCCGATAGGAACCTGGAAATCATACAAAGAAAAATACAAGTCAATATCAAATCTCTTATGAATCCTTTTTGTGAGAGATTTATCAGTCTTTACCTCAGTAATGTCCTTGGGAGGAAGATCCAGGTGATCCACATTCTCCAGGGAGACCTCCCGAAAAGCTAGAGTGTCGTCAGGAGGATAGTAGGGAATGCTGTATGGAAGACGTAGATTGGCCAGGCCTGGGTGAAGCGGCCCGGTAGCCTCCGAAATAGCCCAGGGAGCCTTGGAAGGACCTGCCGAGTGTGAACCCCTCCCCCGAAAACAGGCATAAAAATGCATGTGACTAAGGGCAGAAATGCACGTGAATGTGTGAGTCGCCACCTTGTTTAATTATTTTAGGGTAAACTAGGAAAAAACCCTAAGTGACTCCAATTTTAATTAACCTAATTATTAGATTAATTATCCCAATGTTTAAGGCACAATCTTCGAACCCGAGGTGGATCCCGAGACTATGTAATGCTGATGAACTAACCGATGAATGAATGCTTCGCAGGGAAAATGATGCAAATGGGCCAATAAAGTGTTTAAGTGATTTCGACTTGCCGCTCGGGGTTAAATCCCAAACGTGCCTACGTACTTCCGTTTGAATGGAAGATCAAAGTCTACGTAGTTCGATAGGCCTTTTTAAAAGGGCTTCGAATGGGTATGCTTAATGCATGAGTGTGTGTATGCTTTGTGCATTTTTGTTTAGGCATTTTGCCAAAGAATTGATTGATTTGATTTAGGCATTTGTTGCCAAATATGTTGATTTAAGGCTTTTAGCCAAAAGATTGATTTAGGCAATTCATTGCCAAAAATTGATGTGATTTAGGCGATTTGTTGCCAAAATGATTTATTAAACTGTAGGCAATTTGTTGCCGAAGACGTGATTGATTAAGGCTTCTAGCCACAATTATTGATTAATTGGACTTAAGCCGGACTGTTCGAAATAAAGGCAATTAAACCGTAATTATTAATTAACTAGGCTTTTTAGCCAATATTATCGGATTTAGCATTAATACCACGATTATTAATTAACCGGGTATTTAAGCTTAATCATATTTGATTGAGGCAGTTTATTTGCCTAATTGATGACGTGAATGCATTTATGCAGTTGTAGAATTTAGGAGTAGAAGAGAAGCATGCATGAAGTGCTAAAATTAAATAGGCAGAGTTTAGTTTATGTACCTGATTTAATCGACGGCCACTTCTTAACTCCAGGTTAAGCTCCTCGTTAAAGGAATATTAATTAATTCAAATTTAGTGACCAATTAACAAAGCAATAAAGCTAAATTAAAATGCAGAAAAGCAGTAAAGAATCGCAAGGAGCGTAAGGGAGAAGGAGCGTCCGTCAACACAGACTGAGTGCCTAAAAACAGAGTGCCGGGGCTGTATTTATAGGCAAAATCGGACTGTTTCGGCGGCCTGGGCCGCCATGTTCCTGCGGCCGGAGCCGCCGTGGGCGGGTGGCCTGGACCGCCGTTGACGGCGGCCTGAGCCGCCGGGTCCGGCGACCCGAGCCACCGGGGCCGGTGGGTTTGCTACTTTCTCGTTCCGAAGGCTTTTTCGGGAGTTCCGGACCTCCAAAAAATATTCCGAGACCAGTTCCGTGATCCTCGTAATTTTCCGGACGTTTCAAGTACCATATTGGCATACTTCCGGTGAACTTTCCAAATGGCCTCCGGCCCGGCCGGACTGTTAGCAGTCCGGGAATACTGGGTCTTTGAGCCTCAAAATTTGAGTATTCACACCGAGCGGCTAGGCCAGGCCCGAGACGGACCCTTAACCGGAGTGGAAGAAGTGGGATCGGCCATAGGCCTCCTCCTTGGAGTCCTACTCGAGGGACACGAAGCCCGAGAAGAATGGGTGCCAAGCGGCTGGGAAGGTGCCGATCTCTGAAAACTATCAAGCCGAGATCCAATGGGCTACATCAAAGCGATTCTGCAGAACTCATCATAATCTCCCTCCAGGATGAACTCCACATGTGGAATACCCTCAGTATGAGTAGCGGTGAGCGTCATCTGCTTGCCCGCTCGCATGTCCTCGGGAGGGGAATAAGGGACAAAACGGCAGCCTCTTATCTGAAGGTCTACTCTCTCGCCCAAGTAATATCGCCGCAGGACGGGGTGCGACAGGACAACCCTCCGCCGAGACAAGGCATCCGACCGTTGGAAGTGGGGGTCGACCTGAATCCAACTCTGTAGACGGGCAATCATTGGCCCCACCTCAACCTATGAAAGATGCAAATATGTTAATAAATCCTTTTTATTTAACATATGCAAGAATTACTAAACACATACCTGCTCCAAAGAGCAAGTATCAAAAAAGGCCCTCAGATCCCTCAGCGATTTTTTGCGCCGAACAGTATGAAGGTTTGATCGGTACCATCTCCAAGCCAAAGGTACCAGCCCTAATCCAAGATCAGCATGAATCAGCTCCCGGCGAGTGTAAGGAAAGTACTCAAATGCCCAAGTCTGCAAAAAAGAAGAAACAAGAATCAAATCAAGATAAGCAGAAAAACACAGAAAGGAAGAATGTTCTTTAATTACATTACCTCCCAGAAGTAGTAGGTCCCGCTAAGTTTACAGTGGCCCCGACTCAGATCACACATGTCATCATACATGTGGCTCAGAATAACGCCAGCCCAGTCGTACTCCGCCAAATGGATCAGATTTTCCAAACTCTTCAAGATGGAAGGATTAAACTTCTCCTTCCTGTTGGACTAGAAGGTCGAAGCAAATAGGAGCAACAAAGTGAATCTAGCCACCTGAGTAGCCGTCAGCTCTCCCTGCCTGTATCTAGCATAAATGTCAGGGGCCTGGAGGGATAACCAGCGTCTGGAAACGCTCAAAGCGAGAGTAGCAGAGCCTGGCCCGACAATCCGGGGCAGGTCGATCCCTATCAGCTCAACCATCCGGGCGGGGGAGATCTCTGTCCTCCAGTCATCATATACCTCGACCGGCTGAATACCAAAAGGGATCCCGGAGATCACAGAAAAGTCTGTGGGAGTCATTGTCAACTGACCCCAAGAAAAATGGAAGGTATTGGTGGTGTCCCACCATCTCTCGACCAAAGCACCCAGTAATTCTTTGTGGCTGCTCCGACCCACATCAAAATGCCTCAGGTAGCCCAAACAGGACGGACTAATAATCGCTCCAACTGGGTTATTGTGATCGAATATCTCGATCGGAATTTTGGCCACAGAACTCTCACCCACATCCAATTTAATATAAAGGTCCTAAAAGGTAAAGCAATCTAAGAGTTATTCCTCGGTTCCTTACTAAGGACAATATCTTAGTTCTACCCTAGCATGCATACTAATAAAACAGTAAGTGCAGAAAAAAATTTTGGCCCCAAAGGCCCTAAAAGTTCACATTTTGGCCCCTAAGTCCCAAAAATTCACAGTTTGGCCATAGAGGCCCAAAAATTCACACTTTGGCCTCTAAGGCCCAAAAATTCTCACTTTGGCCCCTAAGGCCCAAAAATTCACAATTCGGCCTCTAAGGCCCAAAAAATAATTGAAGCAAATAAAAGTGAAAGGGAGCTTACCCAGGCGTAGATGCCAGTTACGGAGGCGTGAGTGTCAGCGTCCGCCGTAACATTGACCTCGTCCAGGGAAATTCCCAAAGACTCCAGAAAATCCTCATCGCTGCTGTGGCTCGGAGAAGTCATGATGAGGAAGTTGAGAGAATTTGAGAGAGCTCTTTGATTTGGAGAGTTTAGAATGAATGAAAAGTGAGAATTTCAAGCTATTTATAAGGAAAAGGCTAAAAGGCGGGTCTTTTGGACGCGTCTGATTTTCGCCTTCAAAATTTGTGTTTCAGACAACCACCGACTCCCATAAATCATTTTTATGGTTGCCGGTGGGGGGCAACTGTGAATACCCAAATTTTGAGGCTTAAAAAGCCTATTTTCCCAGATTGCAAACAGTCCGGCTGGACCAGAGGCCATTCGGAAAGTTCACCGAAAATATGCCAATATGGTACTTGAAACGTCCGAAAAATTACGAGGATCACAGAACTGGTCTCGGAATATTTTTTGGAGGTCGGGAACTCCAAGAAAAGCCTCCGGAATGAAAAGACTAGCAGGTCCGTTGGCCACGGCGGCTCCGACTGCTGGCAACGGCGGCGGCTGCCGCCGGTCACGGCAGCGCCGGCCACGGCGGCAGCGGCCGCCCTACGCGGCGGCACCTGCTGCCCTCCAGTCTGATTTTTTCCTATAAATACAGCCCCGGCACTCCATTTTTACTCACTCAGTCTGTGTTGACGGACGCTCCTTCTCCCCTACGCTCCTTGCGATTCTTTTACTGCTTTTCTGCATTTTAGTATAAGCTTTTTATTACTCTGCTGTTGTGATATTTGACCACTTAAATTAAATTAAATTAATTAATATTCCCCAACCGAGGAGCTTAATTTGGAATTTTCAAGCTGAAGCTAAGAAGCGGCCGCCGATTAACTCAGGTAAATAAACGAAACTCTGCTCATTTAATTTTAGCACTTCATGCATATTCTTCTTCTACTCCAATTCTGAATTAAACTGTTGCATCAATGCATTCATGTCGTCAGTTTGGCAAGTAAACTGCCTTAGTTAAATATGATTAAGCTTAAACGCCCGGTTAATTGATAATCGTGGTATTAAAGACTAAATCCGACAATATTTGTAGTTTTTTTGTTTCTTTGTTTTTATTGATTTTTCACTTTCATTATTTTCTTGTGAAGTATTTTGAGATGTTTCATCAACAATTAGTCGCAAGTTTTATTTAACAACATTCAGAGCCATTTTATGCCGCTTGGGCAAGATTTAATGAATTGTTGGAGAGATTTCCTTATCATAATTTTACAAATAAATATCTCACTTCCATATTCTACTGTAGATTAGATGAAGAAACAAGAAGTTGGGTAGATAATGAATTTTCAGCAGCTAGTATTTACCTTTCGGCAAGTAGCTATGAAAATATACTTTACATGTTAAAAGATATTGCTGATTTTGACTACCGTTGGCATTGGGATCCTTCACTGCAGGGTTGGAATCACCAATACCCTCCAAATTTTGAGTATGAAGAAGAGAAGCAAAAAAATTTAGAGGATTTGATTATTGCCCTTACTAAATTTATGAATGAAACTCGTGAGAGTTTTAAGATCCAACAAGCGGCAATAAAGAATTTGGAGGTGCAAGCAGCGGAATTGATAACCATGGCAACTAATGGATATCAAGATGATGAGTGCAAGGTGAATTATGAGGAAACTTAATGGGAAATTGCAACTTTAGAAGAAGAAAAATCTACATGTGAAAAATGCAACTCCTTTGAAGAAGGATTAAATCTCACTTTCTTGTTTCCAGGCATGATTATTAATGACCATGAAACAGGTGAGTTACAGCTCGAAGGGACATTGGGTGAGAGTTTAAATGAAAACAAGCAGAAAGCAATTTTGGTGGATGAAGAAATAATTGAGACTATTGATTTGAGCTCATCAATGGTCTTTATATATACACCACCGGAAGATCCTTTCTTTCCAATGATACCACCTTCAACAAATTGTGTTCTCCATAATCTAAAACAGTTTTTTCCCCAAGTTCATCATTCAAAGCGATATATTGTTGATAAGACGAGCATAAATTTTCTTAAACTAGCCAATCTTTAGGGCATTTTCAACCAAGACCCATGTGTGATATTACATGATACATACTATGGGCGAAAGCCGTTATTTGATAAACTTCTCAAAAGTCGAGTTTAAAAGACTTTAAACAAAACGCTAATGGGAGGCAAACCATTATTTTCTTTCTTTTCGTTTGCAAATTATTTTTATTTGTATTTTTTTCATTTTTTCCCCCATATTTAAACCATTATTTTCTTTTATTTTTGAGTTTTATACTCATATTGTAGGTCAAGGAAGGATTAAAGAGGCTTGAAAACCGATTAAAAGTGCTAAAGTCAGGCTCTAGCACGGGCAGAGCGTGCTACCCAGCACCCCGTGTTGTCTCCAGAGAAAAATATGCTCATAGTCAAACTCTAGCACCCCCAAGGCATGCTACCCAACACCCCCGCGCTACACAGCACCCCTTGGCAGCACCCCCGTGCTATACAGCACCCCCAGGCCATGCTGCAGAATTTTTTTTTTTTTTTTAGGATTTGAATGTTTTTTTTTGTCCTTTTGTGCCTTAGACCACGTGAGTGTTTTGTTTTGTTTTGTTTTTTGTTTTTTTT
Source organism: Jatropha curcas (assembly GCF_041381405.1). Lineage (NCBI taxonomy): Eukaryota > Viridiplantae > Streptophyta > Magnoliopsida > Malpighiales > Euphorbiaceae > Jatropha > Jatropha curcas. Next base: position 14,410,984 of record NC_143153.1, read on the forward strand.
TTTCTTTCTCTCTTTTATTTCTTTTATTTTGACGTAATTCTTTTTTTTACTTTTTTTTTCTTCCTTTTTTTTTTCCTTCTCTTTCATTTGACGTACTCATTCTATTGTTTTTTTCTTTTTTTATTATTTATTTTTTATTTTTTAATTGTTTTTAATTATTTTTATTGGAATTTTTCTTTCCATTTTTTTTATTATTTTTATTTCGATGTTTTTTCCTAACAATTTCGTCTATATTATTATTATTATTATTATTATTATTATTATTATTATTATTGTGTTATGTTATTCTTTTCCATTTTCAGAATTTAGCCATTGGAACCATGCCTTTTGTTTCCTTGATTTTTATTGTATTTTTCAATACAATGGTGGTAAGGTATTTTCAACTTTATTTTTATTTTCTTACCTTGCATTGATGATTTATGATAAGTTTAGGAATTGGTCTTATTTTTGCACACATTGGGACAATGTGCTAGATTAAATTGGGGGAAGGAAAATTTTAGTTAAAATTTTAATTTTTTTAATTTTTTTATTTGTTTTTATTAGCTTAATATGGTTGGAACAATTGTGAGCAAACTTGAAAATTATCATAATTCATTAAACTGTGATGAATTTAGTTGTTCTTCGAAGTTAATTATTTTTAGCTTAAATTTTAATTTTTGACTTAACATGATTCTTTGGTTTAACTATTTATTTCTAAGATTATAAACACTAATTTTTGTGAATTTTATGATATATAGATATGTTTTAATCAAAATTTATTTAACCTTAGCATTCCTAGAACAAATTAGAATTCTCTTTGAGACAAAATTTTAGATGCTTACAATTAGAAAGAGCTAATTTAGGCATTCTTTTTTTAACTTCATTTTTAGCCGAGGCCACCTAAGTTAAAGTATGACTTTTACAACCAATTTGAAGCCTATATCCAAAATTTTTCTTGTTTACCTTTATTAAACCTAGCCATTGAACTAACTTAATTTCCTACCCTAAGTGCAATAATGTATAATTGAAGGATTTGATTTCTGTTAAAACATAGCAACAAAAGGGAGAAAAATTTCATTAATACTAGCAAGTGAAGCAAGTAGAAAAACGAAGAGAAGCACCCCATAAAAGAAGCAATCAATCAAGAATTCAAGTTTTGGGAATTAAAGCAAGGAAGAAATTATTAAAGTATTATAAAAAGATCTTGCCAAAGTATCTATAATTTTGAGCTAGCGAAGAACTTCAAGATTAATCTCCCTTTACAAAGAAAAATTTGTTTTGATATAATGAAAATCTTAATATTATGCATTTTCTGTGCTTTTTGTCTATCTTTTTATCCTTTTTCTTTGTTTAGCTAAAATTATACCTATAAAACCCCATTACAATCGAAATAAAGACCTTTTGATCCTTTTAAATTGTATGCATTTCAATTGTGGAGAATGGATGACTAATTTTGCCTATGGGAATGTTGAATTTATATTGTTAAACATCTTAATTAAAGGTTAAATAATTTTTGTGAAAATTCATATTCTACTTGTCATAGGTTTAATAATTATTGATGTTGAAATCTTATTAACTTATGTTTATATTAAGGAATGTGTTTCATTGGAAATTGAATTTTTGTTAGAATATAATTAGCATGGGAAACACTTGATTTATTCTCATGTTAATGACTTTTTATGCTTTTGAAATTGTGAATAATTATCCCCAATCATATTAAGCTAGCTTTGTTTAGTTTGTTTAGCTTGTGTTTTTCTTTTGTTTTTAGTTTTTTTGCTTGAGGACAAGCAATGGTTTAGGTTTGGGAAATTTTGATAGGAGTTATTTTTATAGTATTTTTAATATAGTTTTTATTAGGATTTTTAGTACTTTTAATTACTTTAATTAGTTTTTATTTAGTTTTATTTATGTTTTTATTCAAAGCTTCCTTGAATCATATTTCACTTGATTTTGAGGAAATTTTGTAGGATTTTTAATAGAAAACCAGCCAAAAATGCAAAAAAGACTGTACCCAAGCCAGTGCCAGATAGCACGCCCGTGCTGAAGACCAGATTTTGCATTGGGCCGAGAATGTTAGTTCCAGCCCATACCGCTTGCATGGACCCGCATGAGATGCTTTTCTAATGTACCAATCAAGTTTAAATCCTATTTAGATGCTGAGAGAATCCTAATTGGAAGAAATACAAAGTCTAAACAGTTTCCTATCTCTAAAAGATTTCTTACTCAATAAAGATTCACTTTCCTAAACGAACACAAAGATATCCAAAAAGTCTATATAAATAAAGAGACTAGCCATAGTCAAAGGAGCGATTCATTGTATATTCCATCTTTTGTTCTATTGTTTTCTCTCTCTCTCCAAGACTTCAAGTATTCAAGATTTGTGTCAAGAAGATTCAAGGAAGCCGCCCAAGCCAATCATTATCTAGTTTTTATTTCTAAACTCTTTTCTTGTTTTATTTTTAATATTCATGTTGATTATGAGAATATTTACAAGTTTAATTGAGTTTTATTTAATTACTATGTTGAACTAAAAATTCTCATACTAGGGATTTGATATAGCTTAATTTTGATTCCAATTTATAATATTAGATTTGTTTTTCTTTGTTCATAATATAATTTATTATTGAACTTAATGCTTCCAGGCAGAGTTTCTCCCCTGGATTGATTTATTTCATTAATCACTATCGGGAGAAGGGTTTTTTATATGAAAAAGATAATAAATTACATGAGAATAATAACTTGATGCGGAAGCTATATAGTTTGACTCATGGAGGGTTTACATAAGTTAATGACCTTAGGTTATGAATTTACAAAACAGACCATAAAACTTAATGATTTAATTCATGTTTGATTGCGCTATTGGAAGATATGTAATTAGACCGGGTTAAAATAGCTAACAATACATCAGGAGATCTTGTTAGTGATTTTAGGGTTGTTTCCCCTACATAAACAATTAAAATTGATTATCAAACTAATAGAATAAATTGGATAGAATTAATTGAAGTCAAAATCCCTAGTAGCTTTAAATCCTTGATTTCTTTTCGTCAAATATTGTTGCTTGATTTCTTTTTGTTCTCTTTTATTTGTTTAATTTAATTTTTTTAAATAATCCCCCTTATTGCCGTTTAAATAAAATAATAGGTTAAAATAATTTTGGTACTTGGTATACAATCCTTGTGGATACGATACTCTACTCATTCTATATTACTTGTTGCGATTTCGTATACTTGCGAAAATCAGTGTCAAGAAGTATGAGAGTAGGAAAAATTGCATTCATTTGCCTATGCGAGATTGATTTCTAAGTGCACAGTGGAAAGTGGTCTTGATTTGTCTGCGGGAAAGGGAGACATCATAAAGCACATGAAAAAGATAAATGCAAGGTACCTAAGTTCTTGTAATATAGTGAAAACAAAAATAGAGGGTGGACGCTTCTTAAATATGTGAAACCTGATAATGTGATAGAGTGGGATAGCAATGATGAAAATCATACTGTGAAGCAAGCTTCCAATGTTCTATGAAGGGCATTAAGGGTCTCTACAAATGCTGACAGTAAGTTGGAAGAGGTTTTGAAAAGAAGGGAGACAATGAATTCTATGATGCACACTTTGACGAAAAAGGTTGATCAAAACTGTGCACATATTGAAGAACTTAAGGCATCTATTTGTGACATTAAGAATATTGTGCAATCCATGGGCCAGTTCACTGAGATTCCAGATACACCATTACATGAGCGCAACAAGGGAAATAGTGACCAGCTTCTGGAAAAGCAGAGTGAGAGAAATGCAGATGTGCACGATAGAACTGAAGATGTGCCTGCTGCACAAAATGAAAAGAACGAAAGTACTAAAAATATGGTGATGAGCGTGCCCATATTGAGGATCATGGTGAAGAAAAGAATGAAGTTAAGCATGATAGTAATGAGACCCAACCAGACACACAAGATCCATTTGCAGCAAATAGGTTTGAAGATTCTATAAATGAGATGCTTAAAGCAAGCAAGATTATAGAAGAGACACTTGCTGACATTAATGAAGAGATGAAGAACACATCTGATAGTAACGATGATGGGTAAGAATGGTTGTTTGTTTTGTCTTAATTTATTAGTCTTTTAAAGAACTTATCTTTAATTAGTCTACAGTGGAAATATTATGTATGCGCTTGGAATGATCATTTTTTAAGTTTAACTTATAGTTTGGGATGTATTTGCTATTGCACGATATTTTTAATATGTTTTCGCTTTTATTATGGCTTTTTGCGAGTAAGGATACATGACTTACACATTTCGGTTAATTAGCATATGACTTTTTAAAAAAAGAATGTTATGACTTGCTAAGTATATGGGTGCTAAATATAAAAATCGTGCTTATATTAAAACTATATGATTAATAGGAAAAAAGATATCATATGGGCGCTAAATATGAAAATTGTACTTGCATTAAAACTATACGATTATTGAAAATTGAGCATATGAGCGTTACATATAAAAATTGTGCTCGCATTGACTGATTATATTGTAAATTCAAATTTAATGCATATGACATTGGAATTGGGCTTATTGGTTTGAAATTTGTAATGATATAAACATAAACTTGGAAGCAAAATAAATAAACTGTACACATTTTAAGTTAAAAGTCTTATAATTGAACAAGCTATATGAAAATAAAGAAATTACATCAAAATTGAGCTGAAAAAGCAACATTGTGCTCATTCATTGAAATATGCATATAGAAATTAACAAAATAATGCGCATTTTGTAATATATAACTTAGTTGAATTTAAAAATACCTACAATGGCATGATTCACACTAACTGCTACCACTTTAACAATTTGTTGCTCGATTGTAATTATTGTTGGAAGACCCCCATTCCTTAACAAACTATCCTTTGCCATGTTCTTTATTTTATAGTGGTTCCCACTATTACATTTCATGATAATCAACCATGCAAGTCTATAAAGTAAAAAAAAAAACCTTATTCATTGAAGAAGCAAGGAAAACATCATAGGCTTTTAAAACTACATCAACAACTTTATCAATAATACTTGGAGCCTCTCTATGCTTAATTGAGTCAATTGCTCTAAAAAAACCAAGGTACCGTTTGGAGGTTGGCACAGTAAATGGATGTCTAATCCTAGTTCAGCTGCAGCTTATGTAAATTAGACATCATCTACTTCTATATATGGCTTAATATTGTCCTGTTGTATGAAAATTGTGGTTGGACCATCAATATGTGGCCATTTTTCTTTGATAGAGGGCAAAAGTTTATGAATGAGAACATCACGAATGACATCTTTTGTTATTGACAATATGGGTTTTTTTTCGATTATACCAGCTGAACAGCTCTTGCTATTGCTTTTGGCTGGTTCACTACAAATAAACGACCTAATACTAACCTTACCATCTAACAATACATTGGAGTTTTCATCAAATCTAAGGCATGCAATTGCAGCCAGAAATATTATTTTGGGTATAAACCTCTTGCTTTTACATTTTCTCAAAGGCTCTTCTTCAATTTTTGCTAAAATCACTTTATGTGTTTCTTTGCACATATAGAACCACTTTTCATCGATGTGAATTATGTCATGCATGGTTTTGAAATAGGTTAACTATTTAATATACCTTGATCAATCATTGAGAGACAGAACTAAATTCTTGTTGTTCTGTTCTCATCTTTGAGTAGTGACCTTATGGCATTAGAATGAGGTCTAATGCGCCACCTTTTATCATTGTTTGTGGATACACGAAACAGATCCGCCCAGTTTATGCGCTAAAAATGAAGTGTCATACGACGTCTTAGTGGGATTTTCGTTATTCTGTGTGCTGGGATTTGAACTCGTTTTCTTTCCCTATTCCATGGAACTTTCATGCGAGAAATATTATTCTCTGGATGGATCTTGGTGTTTCGCCAAATTCTATAAACCGACTTTAAAGATATGCTAAATATGGCCGCAGCTTTTTCATAACTGTGCATATTTAGGTTACCTTGCTGCAACTCAGAAACCAACATGGTGCTTACAGAATTCTTTACATGATCTCGTTTATTTTTCTTTTTCTTTCTTCTTTTCTCATCGCCTACAACAATATCTTCGGTATGACTCATTTCAAGAACCACCATAATGCTTTCTTCTGCATCAGGTGAGGACTTCAAATCTAGCAGATGGAAAGTTGCGTGCATATCGTGAGAACGTGTGGGCGAATTTGTTGGAACTTCATTGAGATCAAATGAAAATAGATTATTCATGATGCAAGAAATTTTGTTTCCTCTTTCTGTTGCCCTTAGTTTGAAAAGCCCATAAATGCAATTACATGTTCATGTTCTGTTCCAAATTTATATAAGTGCATATTATAGAAGTTGAGGAGACAGTGAGAATATCAAAAATTTTGGCCCTATATAAAGAGAACAGAGGGAGTATATTATATCCTCTTTACCTAGACTGATGATGTTGCGCCCATAAATATATATATTAATTTGAACATTTTAAAATTGATATGAAATTCATGTATTTCTCATGTTAAACAAAATACAGTTATATTGAATGTTTTGTAAATTGACTATGTTACAAAAATGAAGCTTTTATGAATTTAAACTTTAATTTAGAAGTATTGAAAAAGTTTGATATTGTGTTTTTAATATAGAACAAGAATGAAGAAAAGTCAATCCTATTAAATCGATAATTTATTAATTTGTAAACATTTTAAAACAAGTTCGGGATTAAATTGGCCTCAAAAGTTAAATCTTACCTTTTTAATCAATTTAAAAAAGTTCAGGGGATGAAATTGGCCTAAAATGTCCAATCTAACCTTTTTGGTCTTGCTAAACAAGTTTAGCGGCTAAATTAAACTTTATTCCTAAATAATATAAAAGGAATCTAAAATTTGAGATTAGATGATAATGAAATTACTTTTTATTAAAAAATCTTTTAATTATTAATTTGTTTATTCGAATCCAACTCCAACAAATGTTATTCAATACTAGATTTATTAAACTTCATGAAAATTTGAAAAATTACATGCACTACATGAATAAGCAAGCTAAATCATTAATCAAATTCAAATCAAGAAAAAATCAAAGCAATGAGAAGAAAATTTAATTAGATTTCTCATTAAAACTATTTATCAAACTCAAAGATTATATCAAAGAATGTTGTTCGTTTGCTCGAGACAAAAATTTTTAGTTTCTAAAAAGGTTAAGCCAAACATGCGTTGATGTTTTATCTGCAGTAGCCATAAGAGTTTAGTCTCTGATCACCAATGGAGTCAAGGAATGTTGGTAAATCAGTAGAGTCGGACCAGATCGGATGATCGGTGACTACGTACTATGATATCTGACGTTCTAAAAACTTGAGGGTCTATTCAAGTGATGCGCGGGCTCTTATATCGTCACTGCCGATTTTATCAGTCAATTTCTTGTGATAAACCTTCCTTCAAAGTTAGCAAAAATCTGCAAAATATCATCAACCACCGACCTATTCTGGCCAAGAGTCTTGGCTATATGTCGCGCTACTGTTATTAATTTCTCTTCTTCATTCTCTTCCATTATCATTCAGAATGAGGTGATTAATGTTGAAAAAAATCTAAAAGAATAAAAAGAAGGATAAAGAGAAGAAGTCATTGAAAAATGTGGTATGAACGTTGAAGGCATAAAGAAAGAGAAAAATGGGCTTGGTAAGAGAGAGAGCGCAAGGTAGAGAGAGAAGGAAACCAAATATGATCCAACCTAATTTTTCTTTTAATATTTATTTCCTTATCATTTAATTCCATGTTAGCTTTTTATAGGGAGTTAATTAGGAAATTGGGAAAAAATCTTTTAAGTTATTTCAATAAGAATTCGTTTATTTTTAAGTGAGGAATTGAAGTATTGAGATAATTGATCAATATAGTTCTGGAATACCAGTGAAAATAAGCCCAGGAGAATAGGTGTTTCCTCTTTAATTCATAACTAGGCGGTCCTCCGTGTTTCGCACAGTTGTATTATAATTGTCACACCTTACCCTACTATAAGACGTGACATGTCGCCCATAATATGCTTATTAAGCACTTAATTTGCATAAAAACTCAATAAATATACTATAAGAGACTTAAATAAAATAATTTCAAAATACATCTTCATTAGCTAATTTATCTTCAAGAACATTACTTAGAAGCAGGATCAAAAGCTCTTTCCATTTTTAAAATATTATAACGCTCACCGTCCAGTCCCGTAAGATCAGATGGTGGATGCCACATTCAGAGCCGGAGGCACCATCCTAACTAACATATAAATCATATTATCTGAATTAAGAATTAGAAGTGAATAAGTATTCACAAGTTTAGCAAGTAATACTTTTTTTTTTTTTGAAAATGATATGAAAAATCCTACAAAAAAACTACAAGAGTTTTCCTTAAAAACTACGCGCACCAAATCATGTGAATACAAAACACTCCCAATTTAAAACTCCAATCACCATAAAACTCCAATAATCAACACAACACAAGCATCACTTCTACAACTTCATAACCATTCAATTACTCAAATCCACCATAACAAACATCAAGTTAAAGGCATCAAAAAAAAAAAAAAATATATATATATATATATATATATATATATATATATATATATATATATATATATATATATATTTATATATATATATATATCAAGTCTTATAAATCTAACCATGCATAACAAACTTAGGAGAGATTCTATATTCCACATTAACTAATATCCATGTTTAACTCCATAAACACATGCCTAAATATAATATACATCAAGCTTACTTAATTTACATATACTCCATTAACATATCTCCAAAATAAATAATATTTATACATGCCATAATTTTTAAGTGCATATAACTAACTTTATAACTACCAAAAGAAAATTTATCTGCTCTGATGTTACTCTCCTGGTTTTTTAGCAACAACCACGATCTTCAACCTACGCGTGATAAAAATCAACACGCTGAGTATAAAACTCAGCGGTGCTCATGGATCACATACATTTCAAAGTTGTGATGGCAACATACTTTGAAACATAAATTTTAAAAGAAGTTTCACAACATAAAACATTTGGAAAACAAAACATATATACACCTACATAACACATGATATCATAATTTACTTACAAAACAATAACAATCATAATTATCATCATGTTATATCATATATTCATTTCCTTCATTATTTATTTTACCTACAAGAATGCTAATAAAATTCATGTATTAACATAATCACTTATTCTTAAACTAAGATCATATAATATAGTCTTAATTAATTTAATTTCCTTAAAAATATTTTTCTTAAAGGGCTCGCATACACTTAGGAGAAAATGAAGCAGATAAAAATTCATAAACTTATACATAATGACCCTTATATGCCAACATAGCGATAGGGGCTTCAAGAACCTAACATAAACATATGGAGAACGTCCACTCAAATAAGGCAGCCACGTGCTTAGCATATGATCATAGCTAATATTATAATGGCATCAAATGCCGAGCATGCTCATCTTACATAATAAATCAAATCATACAATAAATTCACATCAAGTATATTAGAGCTCAAAAAATCATCTTTCTTTCTTAATTCTTAACATTTCTCATTAAACTCATTTTCCTTTAAACTTTCTTAAAATCATGAAAAGATTTATCATAAATAAAATCTTATCATATAAGTCATACTTTCCTTATGCAATTGAAGGCATACATGCTTTAAACACCAATTTCTCATAAACTTTAAACATATGAAACTTATCAAATTATCATACCTATACAATGCAAGTTACCATTACTCAAAACATATATTTAGCATAACTTAGAAAACCCAACCATCAATTAAAAAGATATAAAAGTAAGCCTTACCATCCTAGGGCGGTTTAACCAACATGTGTAGAAAGAGGAAAAAAAAGGGTTTTCTTTTGGTTTTAACATGCTAACATCCTTAATTAATATCCAATAGCATCACTATATAGTCATGTTTCCAAATTACATACGTTGAGCCAAGGATTTCCAAATTCTACTAAGTTTAAGTCATAGGAAATTTTACCAAAAGTCCACATTCATGTAAGCTAACTTTATCAATACTTGAATACATTCATAGCATGACATTTAGAAGCATAAACATGAACCAAAGAAACTAGAACATCAAGCTCCACCATTCATGATGGTTCAGCCTTTCTTAAAGAAAAAGGGAGGGGAATCTCCTTCATGCATTGAACTATACTCATAGCTTCTAAATTCACCCAAGAGCATAATTACTTAGTCAAATTCCAACAATTAAAGCAATTCATAAAAAATCCCCAATTTTCACATAATAGCATAAATTCTCAAAATCAAGAATTGAAAGAGGGCAAGTGTATCTATGAACGCCAACCTCAAAATCAAGCTTTCACAAGCTTAGATTAAAGTTTTCTAAGCTTTAGCTTTTCCCTTGTCCTTGGTAGAGGGTTCACCTACCTCTACATAAAGGAAAACCAAAAATCAAAACCAAGAAAAGAAGTAGAAGAAAAATTGGTGTATGAATGAGCATGGAGATGCTAAAAGAGAAATCAAAACCCAAAAATATAAAGCAATTCTATAAAACACTTGACTTAAGTACAGAAATCTCCAATTTCCTTGAAAATAATCACCAAATATAAATTTCAGAGCTCTAATCTCCAAGATAAATCACTGGCTTAAGGTTGTTTAATGTAGTGAAATTAGTGTATTTAGTAAGTAGAAATTGAAGAAAAATGGAGAGAAGGAGATGAAGAAGAATTCGGCCAGGAGACGAGAAGAGAGGAAGAAGAAGAAGTTATTGCTCAAAAGATAAACATTGACTTTTATAAGTCAATAAGGGCATTTTAGTGATTTTTCACTACTTCCTTAAGAAGTTATGAATGGATGGTTAAGATCAAATCCAAGGTATTCTAATTCAATGGTTAGAAATATTCTCCAATTAATTCTCCTCAAATTATTATTTAATTCTACATAATTATTAATTTTACTCCGCAAAAATAATTCCTCAAATTTCTCCAATTATTAAAATACCATAATTCACTATTTATTAATTATCTAAATTCTTTAAATAAATTCATAACTTATTTTCTACCCACCAAAATCATGCATGCGTGCTCCAAAAATATTAAATAAAATATAAAACATAAATAGTAATTTTTCCAGACCGAAATAATATCAATTCTTGGACAAGTGGTACTATTCGCAGACCGATAAACTACTATTTCAGACACTGAAAAAAAGGGCGTTACAAATATACATTTATACATATATATAGGGAAAAGTACTCATAATATCATAAAATTTTAGTTTTACAATTATTTAAGTTCGTTCATCTCAAATGGTTCCATAACCCATAAGCTGATTAAAATGCAGTCACATACTGGATCGATCTCACTTTCATATATAAATAATAATAAGAGTAAGTTACTTTAAGTAATGATATATATATATATATATATATATATATTGTACTATATACTGGCTTTGAGAATTTACATAAACTTTAATTATATATGCCTCCTTATATACATATGACTGTTCTGTTAATGTTCCATACATCATACAAGATCCCAAAAAGGAACTACATAAAATAGCTATAGTAGTAGCTCTTATATTTACAATGATAAAAAAAGGAATCCTGTAATTAGCGGTACTCACTCTCCTGCTTTATTCTTTCCTTTCTCTGCGATAGTACAGAAAACACTATCACTAAGTAAATTACTTAGCGGTACATATAGATAAAATCAAGTGTAAATTCAAATTTTTCCAAGGTTAACCATAACTGTAAATAAATCTTTATATGAAAATCCTTTTCATATAATCTTTCTTGAAATCAATCTTTCTTTCAACTTAGTAAAGAGTTTAGTAAGAAAGTATATCAATAATAATGATAGAAATTCTGTGCTAAAAAAAGCCCGTAACTGCCATTGTGTGAAAATGGTTACCGAGCATCATAATTATAGGAAAAACATCAATTCAAGAAGCTTAACAATATCCAATTTAGTCTCAATAGCTTAAATGGACTTAATCCAAAGGGCCATCAGTGTCCTATGAGCTCATTAGGACAAAGTTATCTCAACATCATTCTGTGATTTATATCTCAACAAAAGAGGGACAATCTCAACCTCATTTAAGAGCGAAAAATATCATTTGCTTATCATTCATTTCCATATCAATCACAATATCAACTTCAACAAATGAAGTGATATCGGCAGGCAATAACCATATCTATTAGCTGCTGTGAGACTATAAATCATTTCATATATTAAACATAATTGAAAACACATTGGGCAATAACCCATTTCTACAAACACTACTAAAAACATTCATTTACAGTGGCCCCTCATAACAATTGGCCAATATCCTCCTTTCTCATACAAACAACTTTCAATTTAACTTCTAAAAATCATTAAAAATCATAAGATATAAAATCATGCTTCTTTCCTTTCAAATATGTAAAACTTTTATTTCAATATTTTCTTTTTGATCATAAATCACTTTCTGAAATTAAACATGAAATCAAATACATTTTGACTTTGAACAAGTAAGAAAGGATATTGCATTAACCTAAAATTGGAAGGCTCTCATAGCCTTACTCCTCTACTTTTTGAATTATCTTCCAATCCCTTCCTCTCAAATACTGTAGCATAAAATTAACATTCATATTAACTCCATACTACTCAATAAACACACACATACTATCATAAGAATGCAAATTAAATATTGAAATTTAGTGTTCATACTTTTCCTTCAATTTCACTATGCTTAACCAACTACCATATGACCTTAATTTAAGCATGAATTGCTTCATTCAAATCCTAGAAACATTAAAATAACAACTAAAATAATGAAACTTAATAACATATCAAAAGTGTGCTTAATTCATTACTAATGAATAGAATATAACATTTTAATCACACAAGCAGCCTGCTTTGCTTTGGCTATAAATTTAGTTTCTTCAATCCATTTGTCTTGAAATTTTTATAGCATCTTCCTCACATCTCAGGATACTCCCATATAAAGTTTCATAAATTTTGGAGCTTATTTGCATAGTTAAATAACCTACACACAGTACGTGATTTTCAATTAGCCTTTCCACAGCCCGCATTTATTTAACTATAACTCTATTTCTCTACATCCGTTGTACTAAATATTTTTCCACAGCTTTCCCAACATCCTAAAATAGTTCTCTATAAAATTTCATAATTTTTGGAGTTCATTTACCTATTTAACCAAGTCAATCTTAGTGACTGAATATCTGGATGCTCAATTGTAATAGACTTAAGCAATACCTTACCTCCTTAAACATTCTTGACTAATGTTGTAACGCCCCATTTTTTTGTGTTTGAAATAGTAAGTTGTGATATCCTACTGAATCGAGTTGTTGCTTAGAGTCGAGTCGGGCTAACCCAAAACCCGGTTCGAGCCATTAGAGTCCAGAGTGAGGTAGAATGGGATGTAACTGAAATAATGAAAAGAAGTGAACTTACTTGAAGGAAGCAAAAAGATCAAAGTATAAGGATTAGGACTTACTTGCACTAAAATATCAAGCTTAGGTATTAAGTTGTAACCTATTGACAATTGAGGTACCATTTGGTAATTTTACACACATAATCAATGATATTTTGGAGCCTATCCGAGACTTCCATTTCACTTTCCCATTTTCATCTTTATCTTCTTCATCTCCTTCATCTACTTCCTTTACCTCACTTCACCTTCCTTTCTCCATCAAATTTCATGGGATTCAAGCATTAAATTCAACCTCTATTCTATCCAAGTAAGTAGAATTTCTTAAATTTCATAATTTAGTGATATTTTAGATTATTCATAAGAGTTCTTCTGTATAGGAGAGGTGAGCTCAAAGGTAGAAGAAAAAGGAAGCTAAGAAGAAGATTTCAAGCTTTTGAAGTGAAGGTTTGATATCTCTTTGAATTTAACAAATTTTCTTGCATGAGAACTTGTGTAGTGTGTTGATAATGAGAAGATATGTTGCTTAATGTTGAGTAGGAGGACTGGAAATGGTGAGAAAGCATGGGATGAAATGAATAAATGAAGTAGATATTGATTTCATGCTGAACAGTTTTGCTGGAAAATTGACCAGTAACTTCACCTTGATTTTGGACCTATTTAATGATGGAATTAGGAAGTATTATAGAAGCGTTATTTGTTCCTCTATGTGTTAGCTGTCCGTGGGTTTTTGAATCACCCAAATCGGAGTTATAAATTGAGAGATAGGACCAAAATAGTACAGACTGTGCAGGCTAGAAAACGCGACGCACGCTCGCGAATTTCATGTCGAGCTCGCGAATTGTGCCTGTAAACTCTCTGACTCTCTTGTGTGCTTCTCGCGCTCGCGATTTTTCATGCCGCACTCGCGACTTGTATTCTGATGCTCTTTTGAACTTCTATTTCTATGCAATTGTATTCCTTTGCTCAAATTGTATTCCTACAATCATTTTAACACAAAAAGACAACATGAGAATATGTATCAAAACAACATGCAATCATGCAAATGATGTGAAACCAGGTAAACAATATGGTTTATGAAGTTATGAAGACATTAATATGCTTTTGTTTTATACTATTGACATACCGATATTATGCTCCATTGAGGTTAGGTAGAAACCACGTAGATAAGGCTATGTCGCGACATAGGATAGCAGATCTGCGCCCCATACAGTTTGGTACTCCGGCTATAGGCCGTTGAGTGAATATGATTATATAATGGCCATAGCAGCCCAGTCATACAGTATTCATCCAGTTTCATACAGTACCTCTTATCACTTTGGTTTCACTATAACCTTATGGAGCTATACAGTTATATTGACTAAACATTGCTTAAGTTATATAGCATAATGAACAGCAAGTACGATAATGAAAGTATCATGATATGAGTGCTTACATATTTATTTATCCATATGTGATTACATGTTTATTTATACATATGTATGTGCTTACATGTTTCTTTATTCGTTGAGATATCCACTGAGTTTTAATAAAAGTTGCAAAATTCATACAGCATAAGGAACATCAGGTAAGATCATGAAAGTATAATGGTATGAGTGCTTACAAGTTTATTTATTTAGTTCTTATGGAGCCATACAGTTATGAGATTTTATTATTTATAACTTATACGATGTTGACTAAAAAGTACATAAGTCATACAGCATAATGAACAGCAAATAAGACAATGAAAATATAATGTTATGTGTGCTTACATGTTTATTTATTTAATTCATACAGCATAATAAACAGCAAGTAAGATCATGAAAGTATCATGATATGTGTGATTAAATGTTTATGTAAAGGAGTTATGAGATAATTAGAACTAAATTATTTATGTTATGACTTAGAAGTTCATTCTTTGCTATAAAGGTACATTTATGTTGAAATTTAATGATTCTAGGATTATCAATGATTTTATGAAATTCATATTTTAAGTAAGTTGCCATCGCAACTTTTATAAGTATATGAATCCACTGAGTTTTATACTTAGCGCGTCGATTTTTATTACGCGTAGGTTGAAGATCGTGGTTGCTACTTAAAGACTTGAGGAGTACTATCAAAGCAGAAGGGACTAATTTGGTAGTAGTAGATTGAGAGTTATATAATTAAGAATTATGGCATGTATAATTATTACATTTTTTTAGAGCTTATGTGATTGGAAAAATAGGTGAAGCATGTAATTATTTTGGCGTAAGTATTTGGAGATAAGAAAAATACTTATGAAATGATTGAATATGAAATGTTTTAAAATAGTTGGTATGATTAGTTCTTGAAGACTTGATATATATAATGAATGCAATTATTTGATGGATATTAAATGCTATTGAGGATTTATACAGTTATGAAAATATATAAAGTGTTATTGTGTTATAATGATTATTTGGAGATGTTGGAAGTTTAGAGTTTAATTGGAAGTGTTTTGTATTCATATTTAGCATACAGTATGATATCAGCATGACAGGACATAAGTTCAACCAGATTATAGCGCCTCGGCTCGATTCATTCAGGTTAATGGGTGGACCGGGAAGGGATGTTACAAATTTTGGTATCAGAGCCTAAGTTTAGGCGGTTCTTGGACTATATGTGTATATATGTAGGAAGTTATCTGTTTTGCAGTGAGAATAGGAGTAATTGAAGTTAAAGACATGCCATATTGGTTTGATTGGAAACAACCAGCCATTGGAGAATGGTGTCGTGGTAAGCGGAGTATATATTGAGGTTACTATTGATGATTAATGGTTATATCCTTCTGGACCATTATGCATGGAGGATATTCTTAGAGAATAATGGATAGGGAATGCAATGTAGTGGTTATTGGAGATGAAATATTATTGAGGCGTTAAGGATTTGTGTACTTTCGTGAATTGATATGAGTTCTCAATGTTATAAGTATTATGAGATGTATATTGAAACTGATTTTTATCCATGATAGTGATAGCATGAGTGACTTGTGAAAACGTTTGTTCATGTTGAATCCAGAAGAAGCATAGTTTATGTTGCTTCTGAACAAATGATTTGCTATGAAAATTCTTCTTTTCTCTGAACACTTGGAAAAAAAAAAAAAAACAACTTATTTTAAATTTTCAAGTGTGGTTTTCTAAAGTTTTGATAAATGAAAGGATTGTTTTATACATGACAATGAAGTCGCTTGTATAGATTCATGAGCCGTGAAGTATATTGGTTTACGACTTAAACATGAAAATAACATATATGTATATAGTTAAGTATGTCAGATGAAGTGTAAACTTGTATGGTTATGTATGCAAAAAGATATGTTAAGTTATGCATGATTAAGATTATAAAGGTTACGTTAAAGTTAAATGATGTGAATGTGAAATGCAAGCATAAAATGCATGAATGTGTGTACATGTGCCTATGGAAGGAGTATGTTGAGGATGAGTTGCTAGTATTATCTAATAAGAAAATGAACTGATTTGGATTCAAGGACATTAGAATCTATTTAAGAAGAGTATTGATTTTAGTATATGCATTGGATGAAGTTTACATGATTTTGGTTAATGGAATTTATTATGACTATTGAGATAAGCATTTTTCTGGATAGAATATATATACATATATTAGTTGGTGTATTTACATAAATGATATTTATAAGGTTTGAATGATGAAAGATTTGATGTGATTTGCTCTAAGAATGGGTGATGAGTATTTTTCATAAGAACTAATGTTAATGGAATGAAACATTATTTAAAGCCATTTATGAGAGGTGATTTCTATTTATGAGAAATAATTATTACTTGGTGGAGTAAAGTATATTGTGGTATTCATCAGGAATAATATAAAGTACTATGGTTATAAGAAAAGTATGGTGATTCTTAGGAAGAAGTAAATTACTTAAATCTTGATGAGCCTAGTAGTGGCTCTTGTATGAATTGTGGCACCTTATGGGTTAATATGGTATAAGTATGAATTACATTCAATGATATTTAGTCTTTTGAGGTTTAAAGTATTTGTTGAATTCTAGATGTTATGGAAGTTATAAATAAAGATTTTTGTTTAATGAGAGATTCTATGATTCGAAGAAAAAAAAAAGTAAACGACTCCTATAAAAACAAATTACGATGATTATGTTATATACATATTGGACCATGATCGTTAAGTGAAATGATGAATGACATCGGACATGGAGAGATAGTTGTCCAACTATTGAATTGATGTTATTCTAAGAAATTAGGTAAGTAAGAATGGATCTAGTCATGTTATTGAATTAAGATTTAGAAAAGCATCAATTACAGAGGTGAAGGAGTATGAATTAGGATGATTTAAATGAGATGATAGTCATTCAGAGTTTTTATGACATATTAGGAATGATGGTTATTAGGATTTGATGGAAATAGAAGTAATGATGCAGTAGAGTATATACAAGATCAGACTTACTATACTTTGAGAGTTCATGAATATGTAAAAATTGTGGTTCGTGTTGATCTCACTATGTTTATATGAGAATAAATTCTAAGCTAAAAGGAGCAAGATTTTATAAGTGATCATTCTTCAGACAGAAAAGATTGGTTAATCGTTAATAGAAGTATTTATAAGTCATGGATGATTTATGGATTTATGTGAGCTATCTATGATTCAAAAAAACAAAAAGTGGAATTGCTATTACTTAGTGAATTCTATTTGGATGGAACTACCAAATTATTATGGATAAATGGTCACGTTGGAATAGTCTATGGCACATTGCATGATTTACGTAACTTTGTGATTGTGTACAACTATTTTCATGTATTGAAATTTGGAACTTTGGTTTCATTTTGTTTTCTTCTTGAGTGGAACTTGCAAGTATGCATGTATGACTATATGTATATATGCATGACAGTGGATGAGAAGAAGTACCATGACGAAATTAAGTACCATGACGACATTAAGTTATGAACACTGTTATGAGAATAAACTATATGATCTCAGAATATGTTTCTATAATCTCATCATGCTTTTTGAGAATTTACCTTATGCAAATCTTTAAATAGGCTATTGAAATGAAATGCCTTGCTATGTATATGATATGATAATATGTTTAATATGGGCAGTATATAGGTCATTGGATTGAGTGCTAGCCAAGTAACGAAGAATCAAATTGAGTTGTAAACTATTATGAGAGTTGTAATTGTTTAATGCAAGTGAATTTCGAGGACGAAATTCCTTAAGGGGTGTAGAACTGTGACGCCCCATTTTTTTGTGTTTGAAATAGTAAGTTGTGATATCCTACTGAATCGAGTCGTTGCTTAGAGTCGAGTCGGGCTGACCCAAAACCCGGTTCGAGCCATTAGAGTCCAGAGTAAGGTAGAATGGGATGTAACTGAAATAATGAAAAGAAGTGGACTTACTTGAAGGAAGCAAAAAGATCAAAGTATAAGGATTAGGACTTACTTGCACTAAAATATCAAGCTTAGGTATTAAGTTGTAACCTATTGACAATTGAGGTACCATTTGGTACTTTTACACACACAATCAATGATATTTTGGAGCCTAACCGAGACTTCCATTTCACTTTCCCATTTCCATCTTTATCTTCTTCATCTCCTTCATCATCTTCATCTCCTTCATCTACTTCCTTTACCTCACTTCACCTTCCTTTCTCCATCAAATTTCATGGGATTCAAGCATTAAATTCAACCTCTATTCTATCCAAGTACGTAGAATTTCTTAAATTTCATAATTTAGTGATATTTAGATTATTCATAAGAGTTCTTCTGTATAGGAGAGGTGAGCTCAAAGGTAGAAGAAAAAGGAAGCTAAGAAGAAGATTTCAAGTTTTTGAAGTGAAGGTTTGATATCTCTTTGAATTTAACAGATTTTCTTACATGAGAACTTGTGTAGTGTGTTGATAATGAGAAGATATGTTGCTTAATATTGAGTAAGAGGACTGGAAATGGTGAGAAAGCATGGGATGAAATGAATAAATGAAGTAGATATTGATTTCATGTTGAACAGGTTTGCTGGAAAATTGACCAATAACTTCACCTTGATTTTAGACCTGTTTAAAGATGGAATTAGGAAGTGGTATAGAAGAGTTATTTGTTCCTCTATGTGTTACTGTCCGTGGGTTTTTGAATCACCCAAATCGGAGTTATAAATTGAGAGATATGACCAAAATAGTACAGACTGCGCAGGCTAAAAAACGCGACGCGCGCTCGCGAATTTCATGTCGAGCTCGCGAATTGTGCCTGTAAACTCTCTAACTCTCTTGTGTGCTTCTCGCGCTCGCGATTTTTCATGCCGCGCTCGCGACTTGTGTTCTGATGCTCTTTTGAACTTCTATTTCTATGCAATTGTATTCCTTTACTCAAATTGTATTCCTACAATCATTTTAACACAAAAAGACAACATGAGAATATGTATCAAAACAACATGCAATCATGCAAATGATGTGAAACCAGGTAAACAATATGGTTTATGAAGTTATGAAGACGTTAATATGCTTTTGTTTTATACTATTGACATACCGATATTATGCTCCATTGAGGTTAGGTAGAAACCACGTAGATAAGGCTATGTCGCAACATAGGATAGCAAATCTGCGCCCCATACAGTTTGGTACTCCGGCTACAGGCCGTTGAGTGAATATGATTATATAATGGCCATAGCAGCCCAGTCATACAGTATTCATCCAGTTTCATACAGTACCTCTTATCACTTTGGTTTCACTATAACCTTATGGAGCTATACAGTTATATTGACTAAACATTGCTTAAGTTATATAGCATAATGAACAGCAAGTACGATAATGAAAGTATCATGATATGTGTGCTTACATATTTATTTATCCATATGTGATTACATGTTTATTTATACATATGTATGTGCTTACATGTTTCTTTATTCGTTGAGATATCCACTGAGTTTTAATAAAAGTTGCAGAATTCATACAGCATAAGGAACACCAGGTAAGATTATGAAAGTATAATGGTATGTGTGCTTACAAGCTTATTTATTTAGTTCTTATGGAGCCATACAGTTATGAGATTTTATTATTTATAACTTATACGATGTTGACTAAAAAGTACATAAGTCATACAGCATAATGAACAGCAAATAAGACAATGAAAATATAATGTTATGTGTGCTTACTGTTTATTTATTTAATTCATACAGCATAATAAACAGCAAGTAAGATCATGAAAGTATCATGATATGTGTGATTAAATGTTTATGTAAAGGAATTATGAGATAATTAGAACTAAATTATTTATGTTATGACTTAGAAGTTTATTCTTTGCTATAAAGGTACATTTATTTTGAAATTTAATGATTCTAGGATTATCAATGATTTTATGAAATTCATATTTTAAGTAAGTTGCCATCGCAACTTTTATAAGTATATGAATCCACTGAGTTTTATACTTAGCGCGTCGATTTTTATCACGCGTAGGTTGAAGATCGTGGTTGCTACTTGAAGACTTGAGGAGTACTATCAAAGCAGAAGGGACTAATTTGGTAGTAGTAGATTGAGAGTTATATAATTAAGAATTATGACATGTATAATTATTACATTTTTTTAGAGCTTATGTGATTGGAAAAATAGGTGAAGCATGTAATTATTTTGGCGTAAGTATTTGGAGATAAGAAAAATACTTATGAAATGATTGAATATGAAATGTTTTAAAATAGTTGGTATGATTAGTTCTTGAAGACTTGATATATATAATGAATGCAATTATTTGATGGATATTAAATGCTATTGAGGATTTATACAGTTATGAAAATATATAAAGTGTTATTGTGTTATGATGATTATTTGGAGATGTTGGAAGTTTAGAGTTTAATTGGGAGTGTTTTGTATTCATATTTAGCATACAGTATGATATCAGCATGACAGGACATAAGTTCAACCAGATTGTAGTGCCTCGGCTCGGTTCATTCAGGTTAATGGGTGGACCGGGAAGGGATGTTACAAATGTCCACCACTAATTTATGCACAACAACTCTTCTAACACTTAAATAACATAATTACCTTTCATATATCAAAATACCTAATTCATAGATTATTAATCAAATGGTTAAAATTACCTAATTTGGTCAATTGTGCAATCATGACACCAAACTCATGCTTAACCATCCTTAATCAGTTTAAATCACCTTAAAAGCAATTATGATCACATCATCTCCACCAATTCAGCAACAATAAGCAAGCACCTCATATCACAGTTCATGAAAAAGAAAGACGAAGAGAAGATAATCAATATTTCTTTAAGAATCAATTGAAAATTCTTAAGTTTTCATGCACCTTTAGCTTGTTCTTAAGAGTTTTCTCTCTCTCTTTTCATGGAGCTTCGACCATAGATGACCAAACATGAGCAAGCAGTGCCTTATGACTCATCATAAATAGGTGGCAATCAAAAATTTTCATGGTAATTCCTTCCATATCCTTTAGTTGCCTTTTTACACCCTAATCCTTCTTTTGTTTCTCTTTTCATATAATTGCACCTAAATATTTTTTATTACTTTATTTTAGCCCCAATTAAACCTTAATAACATGTCTTAGGTGTTTAATCATCAATCCATTAAAGGATAAATCAAGGAGCTAGCTTAAGCAGCTTCATGTGCTCACTTCTTATCGTCAAATGTTAAGCTCATTTAACCTTTTTCCAATTGGATTCTTATGACATAACTTAACTTTGATTTTGATTATAACTCATAATAATAGTTCTACACATTATGATAAAGATAATCTCAATTATTCTGCTATTCGGATAATGCTAATTAACAAGATAACTAGAATTTCTAGAACTATCAAATTAAGGGTATTACAATAATTATATTTTTTTTATTTCAAATATAAGATATATATGTTGAGTAAATTATAGAAATTCATTTTTTTAGGGAAAAAGTGACTGAAATTATTATTATATATAAAGTCTTGTAGGTATTTAAAATAATTTGAATACTTAATTTCTATTTTTGTAGAGATTTATCTAATTGGAAGTATATAATTAAAAAATCTATTAAAACATAATAGTCAATTCATCATGGCATAAAACATATTTAAATCCTTTGAAATTGCACACATTTAAATCCCTGCGAAAATAAGCAAAATAAAATTAGGCTAAGCAAAATATGAAATTAAATTTAAAATGAAAATGAAAAAATAAAACAAAGTAAACAACTCAAACAAAGCAATGAAATGCCACAATGTTCTTCTTTCAACCGATAATAAACTGAAGAAGTTAAAGTAAAGAATTAATTTAAGCTTTCAACAATAGAAAGAAATTTAAAAATTTTATATAAAAAAAATATAGAATAGTGAACAAAAAGAGAATCTTGAATTTTCTATTTATATATGAGGATATATAAATATCAAATTCTTAATCAGCAAAAAGAAAAATATTATGTTTCAAAAACTAAAACCATTAATTTCACATCAATCCAATTTTTTGAACTTTCAATCATAATAAGAAAAATCACATAAATAGCCTTTTTTTATGATAAATTTGATATAATCATACAAACAATAAATTGAATTTGAAGATCTCAAATATTATCAACTTAAAAAATTTTCAACTTATCATGAGAAATAAAACTAAACTCGTATCCTTATAATTTACTCAAAAACTGAAAATCATAATTAAACAAATCAAAAGAGAAATAAAAAAATAATACTCTCCATCTTATCTTATCGTTTTTAAACTATATTTTATAATGTGTATTTTTGAAACACATGGTTGTTTTTAATATTTTTTAATTATTAAAAGTTTAAACATACTATATTTGATTTGAAGTTTAGACTACATAAAAATAAAAATTTTTACATTTGTAAATTATGAAAATTCAAAGATTTAGACATTGTATTTGTTTTTTTTATCAGGGATTTGATTGCTACCAAAAAAATAAATAGCATATTTGATTTTGAATTTAAAAAATAATAAAAATCTTTATATATATGTAAATTATGAAAATTTTAAAAAATATAACTGAAATATTTAGATTTTTTATATTGCCATAATTGAATGAATTTAAAACTCATAAAAATGAAAAAACGATTCATTATTGAAAAGTAAATAATGAGAGAGAAAAAGTGGATAAAAAAAAGAGAAATGCTCAAAAATTCACAAAAAAAAAAAGATAAATCAAATACTTAAAATCTATACAATCTCACTTTTTAAGAAAAGTGTCATGTCAACATCGGAAAAAAACCCATTGATTTTCCTTCAGATATATATATATATGTATATATATATATATATATATATATATATATATATATAATATGATAATGAAGTGTAGTAAATATAATGTGTGAACTTTTTAAAATTTTCTATTTTAATGCTTATTTTTTTATTAATATACAGTAAAATGTCTCAACAATTAAAATTTTATCCATCAACTATTTTTACAAAACTCAATAGAAACATAATAGCTCATTCATATTTTGGTGAACTGGATAAGTTGCACATGACTAGCATTTGTGTTGACACCAGTCCAATTAGCCTAAACCTACCATCGGTCAGAAAATGATTTGAGCTTCATTGAATAAAATGGCCAAAATCATTGTTAATTGGTTTAGATAATATTTTTATTTGTCGATTAAAAATATTTATATTTTGTATTTTTGAAGGACAGAATCTTTTTTTATTTTAAATTATATTTAATTTGAGATTTAGATCTGAAATTATATATAAATATGGCAATGAAATAATAAGATCTTTAATAATATTCTTAGTGAAATTTTAAATGTTCTAAAAATAACTTTAGTAAATTTTTAACTAAAAAAATATATATAATATTTTTATGATTTGATTAGATTTTTTTTTAATAGATAGATACATATAAATAATTAAGATTTTCAAAATTTTTTAATCTTTATTTTTTAAATTTGTTTTCTACAATATATATATATATATATATATATATATATATATATATATATATATATATATATATATATTAGGGGAAAAAAATATTAAGATAAAACCATAACCAAATAGTCGAAAGCAAATAAAGGTTGGACAGAGGGAGGCATCTTCTCAATCCAAAATATTTCATGAATAAAATTAACTAAAGCAAATGGGCTAAGAGAATAAGCTATTCGATTATATTCTCTCTTAATATGATTGAAAGAGATTTTATGGCTTTGACTAATGATAAAATCAAGAGCCAACAAACGTGTTCCAAGTTCATTACTCGAAAAAGCTTTACGTTTGAAGGTGTTGGATCAAAGTTAATTAGAGGCTTAAGAGAGGAACCAGCCTCATCTTCAAAGCTGATGAAACTCCAAATAGAGCTGCTTCCACCTCTGCTTCTTCAAAAACCTATTAATGAAACAACAGCATCTGTGTTCACTTTGTAGGAACTAGGAACCAGAGGACACTATTTCTACGCATTAGCATTCTAGCTATGAGATGTTGAACTCGATACAAGAGGAGAATTCATATATTGATACTCAAAAAGAAGCTCAATCCCCTATTGCACAACTTGCAGGTATGATAAATCTCGTTGTTGCCTAGGCTATCATGGTGAAAATTTCAATTTGAGCATGCTCAAAACCTGCAAACAACTCCTTTACCCATTACAAAAAAAGTTTCAGCCTAGAAAACATTAAAACAAATTAAAATTTAGTACTTTTGTTGTTACACTATGATTGGAAGAAATGCTTTTGAAATGTCAATAGAATACAATTCTTGTAAATATTCTTCACAGAACACTATTTTCATAAATAGTTTTTTGTAAAACACCATTTTTGTAAAAAGCCCAAACTATTTAGCATAAGACGCAAAGCTCAATCTCCAGACTTTTTGAGCTTTTGAACATACTTTGAGAATATGAATAGCAAACTCAAAATCATAACCACACTCTATACAAACTGGATCAAATCTAATTTCTTAGAAACAGGCAAATGATTCTTGATAGCGCGAAACAAAAAGTGTTTCATTTTAGGAGGGATCTACAAGATCTATACCCAAATTCAGGCTTTTCTCGAAAATGGTGTTATGCATAAATTTATTTCTACAAACGGTGTTCTATGAAAAATATTTACCGGAATGGTGTTTTGTTGACATTTCAAAGGCTTTTGTTCCAGTTATAGTGTAACAAATGCATTGTTACACTATGACTGCAACAAAAGCAATAAATTTTAATTTTTTTTAACGCTGTCCAACAATTTTACAGACTAATATTCTCTCTTCTCTCTCTTTATTGAATGTTACATTATATGTGAAACGACGTCATAGTGTCAGAAGGAATATATTTTTTAACAAGATTACCACGCAAATATTCAATTGTTACACTGTAAGTGTAATAATTTATAAGTGAAATTCTCATGCCTCTCATCATTTACAAAACATACGGAAACAAAAAAAGTATAGAAAAATTTTCAATTACTAGTTTGAAGAATGGAACACCTCTTACACCTAACATAAGAATATATTTCTTCCCCACAAAAATATCTTTCATGGCATCAAATCGTTCGCTTGTGTAAATAGAACATATTGTTACACTAACAATGACACAATATATGTTTCATAGTTGTAGGTTGTTACACTATACACAAAGTAATAATTTTTTGGTTAACTGTAGCACATATGGAACTGTGCAAGAATCTAAGCGGTGGCATGGGAATCTCACCTATAAATTGTTACAATTACAGTGTAACAATTAAACATTTGCATGGGAATCTCACCAAAGAATATATTCATTTTGAAATTGTTATATTGTTTCACTTATAGTATAACATTCAACTCAAAGAAGAAAGAGAGAGAATATTAGAGTGTAAAGCTGCTGGACTAACGTTAAAACAAATTCAAATTTATTGCTTTTGTTGCAGTCATAGTATAACAATACATTTATTACACTATAACTAGAACAAAAGCCTTTGAAATATTAATAGAGCACCATTCCAGTAAATATTTTTCATAGAACACCATTTTTCGAATATAGTTTTTTGCATAACACCATTTTGGGAAAAAGCCTATTTCCAAAGCGTTGAATCAAATATGCTGGAAGAGGAGGACGTGACTTGTGATGCTAGGTGACCAAAAGTAAGATGATATCCACTTTTCACCATGGAATATCCAATTTTTACTCGAATGCCAAATAGTAGAATTTGTGTTCCTCTAACAGCTAAGAGGAATGGAATAAATTTGGTTGGCTTCGATCGTGCTGAAAATTGAATCAATCAACTCCTCATTCCAACTGAAACCATCTGGTCTGATCAGCTTATTTACAATAGCATTTTCCCCCAAGCCATTTATAGGGGTCCAAACTTGAAATTCACTCTGTTTAGGCAACTGTTTTTCCCTCCATACATGAATTTATTCTCCATTGCCAACTAAACAGCTAGAACTTCTCTCCACAATTCAAATAATGTCCATTAGGTTGAGCCATGCATAGTTGGGTTTGTATATATGATAATGAAGCATTTGAATATTTCTCATTTTTCTTTTTCAAATTTATTTTGAAATACTTAGATTATTATTTTAATTGTAATTTAAAAGATTTTATTTTTAGAGATAAGGAAAAAGAAAAAAAGTATTCTTTTATCATAATATTTTTTTGTTTCTATGATTTGATTGGACATTTAATATTTTTTGAAATATGTATATATACATAATTAAGTTTTTCAAAATTTTCAATTTTCTTCATTTTTTTAAAAAAAAGGAAATAATACTTTTTTAGGAATTTTTGAAACTTTTACTTTATTTTTTTAATGATTGGATTCGATATAATTTTTTTTTATTACAAAGATAGATATTAGACCCTTAATGAATAAATCTTGGGCATACTACTCCAACTAAATCACCATCCAAAAGTTGCCGAAGCCAAGGAGGAGGCTCATCCCAATAAGTCATTCCAAACGTCCCACTCATCACACTGCCAGCAAGAATATCAACCGCCGAGTTTGCCTCACGATAGATTTTGACCAGCTGCACTTGCCACTGCCATTGAAGAAAGGCCGACACGCTAAAAGTAAATTCTGGAATCGAAAGGAATCTCTCGTCCCTCTCGTCCTGTTGCTAAGAAGGTCAACAGCTGCTTGAGAATCTATTTGAACAATGAGATTTATGTAGCTTCTGTCTCAAGACAGAAACATAGTATTTCACAAAACGCAGAAATCGTATTATGATTTTCCCTATAAATTATGTTTTAAACACTTTGATTAATCAAGAAAAATAGATGATTATTTATTATTTTATCTATTTTATTTTTATTCTACTTTGTGTTTCTATTTTTAATAATACAAATTTGTTTTTATGATAAATATAAAATTCATATTTTAGTAATTTTATTTTATTACTTTTTTACTATAAATTTTTTTATGTATTTTTAAATTTCTCTAACTCTACCAATTAAGTAATTTTTAAATATTTATAAATTACCTTTCACAAATTTCTCATATATATTTTTACTTTATATAAATATATTATTGAATAGTCAAAGGATAATATTATAAAAATGGAAGCCATAAAGGTGGAATTGAAAAGTGGTAGAAAAATGACGTCACTGTAATAAAAGAATATCAAAGGATTAAAGTGAAAAATCACTCTTGTAGGTTTTATTTCAAGAACCATGTGAATAAAAATAGATTTTATTATCTTTTTATCCAATTAACCAAAAAAAAAGTATAAATGTAATCATAGAGACATCAAAGGGCAAAAGTGACAAAATATTATTGTGGCATGTCAATCAAAATGGCTTTTATTATCTTTTTACACTATTAAAAAAAAATAAAAGAGTATAAAAGTAATTAAGAAAATATCGAAGGGTAAAAGTGAGAAAACGCTATTATATGGAAAATACTGTAATTAAAAAGAAAGCTATAAACTTAGAATTGTCAATTGATAGCAAAATAAAATCACTGTAATTATAGGAATATTAAAGCACTAAAATGAAAAAGCAATATTGTAATTAAAAAAAACATAAAGGGCTGAATGGGAAAATCACTGTTACAAGTACAATGATTTATTCATGCCCTTTAGTATATATAATAATTATATTTAGTATAGATATTATATTTTTTTATTAAGTCAAGATAGAATTTATAATTTTTATTTGCTGTAAAATCATCATTCACAATACAATTTGCATTTTTGAGTTTGGGTCGCGTGATTAAAGAAGAGGATGAGAGAGTGAAAATACACAAGGTTATTCCTGTCATTTTTCATGCATTTAACATCTAAAATCCACAATATTGAACGAAATGATATAAAACTTAAGGATAAAGTAATGCATTTCTAAAAGATGAGGAGAAAATAGTTATTTTTAGCAAATATAAGGATAATATAATAATTTTCTCTTTCTTTTATGTATTCGGAGAGAAATTTCATAGCAGCGTGAGATTTGAAATATAAATAAGTCACTTGTTAATTGGATTTGAATAAATGTTTGGAAATGCATCGAGATGTCTGTTCGGCTTATTATCAAAATAAATTAATAGAATTAATAAGGTATTAGTTGAGGTAATAAGTTACTGTAATCCCTATAAAAATAAAAATACAAGTACGAACCTCATGATCGTATTTTGTAGAGGGCAAAAAATCTTTATTCTGTACTGTTTGAAGGAATTTCACCTTCTTTTTATATATATAAAAATCAATTAATATGAATGAAGTAATTGAAATTATATATAGAAAGAACTGAACTTTTTATGCAATCAAATTAAAAAAAATCCATTCAATTTTTAATTTTCATATTTTTAGGTTTTTTCAGTTGTATACATAAAAATATACCAAATAGAACTCTCAATTTTTCTATTAAAACTGAAACCAAACAACATTTTGTAAAAAATTGAACCAAATCAAGATCAATTAATTTGATTTGATTTAGTTAATTTTGTGACACCTAGCCCTAAATATTAGACATGGCCATCAATTCATTTTGAACAGAAATCGAATCGTACTGTAGATGAATTGAAATTGGACTAGAATTGTCAATTCAAAGTTTTGAACTGGAACCGGCAGTTCGAAGGCTGATTAAAGTTTATGTGAATGTTAAAATTTAAACCTGAATCAGTCCGGACCAGGATTTTCGGTCCGATTTGAACCGAAAACTTTCGGTTTTTATTTTCAAAATTATAATCACTTAGCATATTTTATATATCTCTAAAAGTCTAAATAATATTTTACTACATGATACACTTTTCTTAAAGATTTTTTTTTTGAAAGTACACTTTAAAAGTTAAAAATATAAAAAAGTAAAATGGTAAAAAATGTGAATATTTAATGTACAATTATATTGTTTGATACAAATGAGAGTTTAAAATTTTTTTCTTTTAAATTATTTATTTAGTTCAAAATTACATTGTTTGAAGCATTTTTCAAAATTTTCTAACACTTTATTTAATTAATAATATTTTTAGACAAAATAAAATGAATTTATTTGATTATTTCATAAAATTAATTAATTAATTTTATTCTTATATGAGTATCAACATTCTAAAATTTATTTAAAACGAAATTTATCAGTATTTTTTATATTCATTAATTTTTTTAAAAGAAAGATGTAACACTTGAACCAAATTTTAAAAAAAAAAAAACATATATCACTAGAAGTCAAAATCGAAACCACCGGTTCAATGAACCAACCATGCCCACTAAATATGTGTACTTATAAATTTAAAAAAATAAAAAATGGTGCATACATTTTGGCGGACCAAAATAATATAGCTTTGAGTCCAAGACCCACTGTAGGCATTCATTATGTGGGCCAAAAATGGAACTTAGAAAGAACCACAAAACTCGAAATTTAAAGGAAAAAGATTCAATTTTAACCCTAAACTTGGATCATATGTATAAAGAGTCCACTTTTTAACTTTTGGATCATAAATCTCCATAAGTTCTTTTTACTGGCTCAATTAACACATTCTTTTAAGGGTCAATGCGCGTGGTATATGTCCCCTTGTCTTTTATTTATATATATATATATATATATATATATTCTACGATACATTTTTTTTTATTATTGTTATAATAATTATTTAGATGAATATCAAATAAATAATTATCATGCCATTATTGAATGGAAATAGAAAAATTTCAAGAATTAAATCAATTTTTATTTTTTTCCAACAAAACTTTCCATTTTTTCTTTTATATGATTAGCAAAAATATATATGGTAACGAAAAAAATTAATAAAGCGCAAATTATTCAAGAAATGAATTCAATCAAAAAGGCCAAAACCAAGATAAAAAGATAAGAAAAAGTTGTATAATTTTTTCTTTTATTTTTCCAATAATAGAAGTTTAATATAAATTTGTAATATGTTTTCAATTTAAAAAAATATTGTAAAGGAGAAGAAGAGACGAAAAGGTTTTAGACCACTAAAATTATAGAGAAATTAATTTATAAAAAAACAAAGAATCAAGAAAAGAAAATTAGGAATGGAATTTATACACAGTCAATGTAAAAACTGGGAAAGAAATATTAAGACAATTCGACCCTTAAAAGAAAAACAAAAAGAAAAAAGAAAAACTTGAAAAATAATTCATTTCTATTAGTCTTCTACTGATAGAGAAACAACATGAATTGGATACAGACCATTTTTTTCTAAAATTAGATTTCCTTTATCATCTTCTCTCCTTCTTATCATCATTCTCTCTTAGCTTCAACGCATTTCTCCTCCTAACATAACGATCTACTGCAATTGATAAAGAAAAGAAACAATTTGGAAAAAATAGAGAGGATAGAGAGATACTATGAATCAAGAGATGTAATTATGTACTACAATTAATAGAGAGAAGAAAAAAATTTAGATGATCAAGCCAAGCACACAAACTTTACTAAGATTAAGATTTCGTTCTCCAAGATAGAGATTTTAGAGATTTATGCTTTAAAAGTATTCTTTTCCTATCTTTCCAACCAACCATTAATATTTATTTGAAAAATATTTTATTTCCTCTTTGTTATGTTGACTATGTATACTCCACATCACTTCTCCAGCTGAGATACCGTGCAAATTGAGCCAGTTAAAATAAATTATGGAGATTTACTGCCCAAAAGTTAGAAGATGGGCATTTTGTAAATATGAATCAAATACAAGGGTAAATTGAACATTTTCTCCAAATTTAAAAGCCAGGCAAAGCGCCAAAAGAAAACTATATTGCCAGTGGCCAGATCCTAAGTGACATCTCTCTTCCCACACTCCTCTCATCCAAAAACCGCCATAGCATTTCACGAATCTTACTCAACAAGAAACTCCACCTTCTCCCCAAAACCCATCCTCTCTCCTCCTTCCCCGTGGTTCGACTACCGGATCGCAGTACACAGGTGTCCTTCCCTGGCTTCGAATTCGCCCCCCTCAGGTGTGATTTCCCTTTATCAGCCCATTTTTCTTGCCATCAATGTTGGTTTGTTGGTCTTGCGATGTATGAGAATGAGAGGTTCTATTGAACTGTGAAGTGCAGGCTTATATGGGAAATCAACCACCAGCATGAAATGAAGAAACAATTTCTTGATAACATGAACTTTGTAAGAGAAAAAGGTATCGCTAGCAAATTCCGGCAGATATTTGAGCCGTTTCCTTGACCATTTGACTGGTTTTTCTATAGATTAAAGCTTTGTCCCCTTGCTACAAATTAGAGGCTTGGCTCCCTACCCCTTTTAATCCCTCAATTGACAAAATTATTCGAGAAATATAATAACCCTTTACTGAAAGTAGAATTCCTCTTCTGTCCATCTTTTGTCTTGAAACCAGTGCTTCTAAATCAAACCTGAAAATAGCCATTTTGTGAACTAGGTTTTAGTTATTTTCCTTTTTTTAGTTTCAAATGTCTTGTTTATATATTACTTTTAGCTTCTTTTCTCTAGCAACAACTTGAGCCATCCATCAATAATACATGAACCAATGATCAGCCCAAGATGGAAGTCCAAGAAAAAGATTTTGAAAAGAATCTTGATGAATTAAGACAATTATACATGCTCCTACAAGCCAGTGAAGAAGATTATTGTGTAAATCTAAGCTCTCTATCTTCATCATATAAAACTTGATCTTTTACTATTAGAAGAGTATCCTTTTTTTATCATTTCTATTTAAATGTGTGAACACAGATGGACAAGGGAGCGCAATTCTTATTGAAGAATCTCCTAGACTCTGCTACAGACAACTTATTACTAGCTCGTTTTAAGGTACTCTTGTAATTCTTTCATTCACCAAATCAGTTATTAATTATCCTTTTCTCAATAATATATCCATTTTTCTGTCCATTCTGTGATCCACCATTGCAAAATTCTTGCCAAGATTGTGATCTATTATGGACCATTTTGTATGGGATATATTAGAAACCCAAGCCTAAATTCAACCTAATTAAGAATATCTTTGCACGGGTCGTATGAGATGCATAAATTGAACGAGTATCATCAACAACAACTAAGCTTTAGTTCTAAACTAATTAGGGTAAGTTATATGAATTCTTTGTTTCTAATATCGGCTTTGATAAGCAAAGTTTAGTCTGGAAAAAAAATTTAAAATACTTCAAAATCATTTGATTTATTAATAAATAAAACAAAGCATAAAATAAACAAAAATAACTAATTAGGGTCTGCTATTAGGAAAATCGAATGAGCAACTTTAGAGAAATGTTTTCGACAGTCAACCTCCATATAAACATGTGAGAGAGCAAAATAGTAATGGGCTAATCGAAGTCCAACCTCAAAATCTAAGTGTTAAGGTAGAAAGTGTCAAAATCTATGGAGAAGACACTTGAGATAGAAAAATTGAATGTACATTTTTAAAGAATGCTTTTGACAATGGGTCTCATAATGCGATCTTCACCATCTAGTCATGCTTTAGGCTTTTAGAATTACTTCAGTTCACTCAAATGTTTATGAGTGGCTAATTAAAGAGTTTTGGTTCATTGGTGTTCGTTTTGGAGCAAACTTTTCAAAATTTCACTTTTTGCATAAATTTACTTTTTCCTTTCCCGCCGCAGGCAGTTTCAGAGCATTTTTCGTCGCCTAAGCCTCAGGACAGAAAGAAACGCTGTAGTGTTTGTCAACGAACTAATATCAAGCGCCAAAACTCAGCTAATAATACATACAAATATGAAGAGAAGGACAAGGCTCTAATACCAGAGTCAGTTGGTTATTGTTCGAGTTATGAGGGCATTCAGATAGATAAGAATCCAGTGGAAATACCCAGTGATTTCTCCAAACAAGTGTCTAACTCAATCAAAATGATTGAATCTTTGCAGCTTTCATCCAGTTCGTTGGATCCAGGCAAAACTGATAGTCCTATAGTGCAATTAAAAGGAGCAATTACTACTGGTGATTTTAATCATACTGGTGAGACTAGTAAAAAGCATTGGGAGACAGGTTCAAGTCAGGTTCCTAATTTCAAGTACAAGTTCGACAGAATCATGGCACAAAGTGAAACAGCAACATTTCAGTCTTATGTTCATGGGTTACGGATTCCTCCAGCTCCTGGAAACACTCATAGCCACAATTTGAAGATTGAGAAGCGATTGTCTACTCAGATAAGCCAAAAAGATTTAAGGACTCATCAGTTAGAGAAAAGCGTTGGCAAATTTGAGAAATTGAGACCATCAATGCAACCCCAGTTAGAGGAATCTTCCACAGGATACAGTCATAACAAAACACAGGCTCAGTTGCTTGTGAAGCCGACGCTGCTAGGAGATTATGACTCTCCACATTTGCATAATGACTATTGCCATGTTAACCAGATGACAGAGAGGCAGCCAGCAAGATCGACATATCAGCAAGAATCAGACCACACAGAAATTTCAAGCTGTAGCTCTTCCAACAGCTGGACAAGTCAGCTAGAAACCAAATCTAGCAGCACCAAGAGCAATGACATGTCAAAAAGGCGACCCGCAACTGCAAGTAGTATAGAGAGTAGGAGCTCAGCAAGTTACAAAAATGTAGTAAGTGGAAGTCCTCCACATAGGGCTGATCGTACTAACAGAATGTACAACAGATCAAGTCCTGATAAAGCAATCGGACGGCTAAGGAGGTTGAAGAACAAGTTAGGACTAATCTTTCATCATCACCACCACCACCACCACCACCATCACCATCATCAGAACAACGACCGAAACATGTCCATTTGGAAGCACGTGCACCAGATTTTTAACCGCAAAGAGAAACAGAAGGTTTATGAGAAACAAGCAGTTGCAAAAATGAAAACATCAGCAATCAGTAAGAATCAAGTTGGACAATTTCGTGGACTAGTACAAGCGATGATGAAGCATGCTAGACATTCAAAGAAACCAACGCGGTCCAAGGGCGGTATTGGAGAAGCTCATCCTAATAAGCGTAGTTGGAAGATGTTTCAGCCTCGCAGTGGAGTTAAGCTGCCTAATAGAGGGCGGGTCAAGCTCCAGTTTATGAGTCAGAAACCACAGCTAAGAGCAACTAAGAAAATTACTTAGCACTCAATTTGTGCGTGGCAAAATAGCACAGCTTTTCTTTGGCAGAGAGAATATTTTTCTTAATTTTTATAATTTTTTTTGTGGGATGTGGTTAACCCACATGGGATACATTGCACTAACAGTAACCTAGTACCAAATTTTATTGTGGTCACAAAAAAAAAAAAAAAAAAAATCTGTTATAGTTTGATCTCTTAATTTTAATATTGTTAGATGAACTACTAATTTAGTAAACAGAAATTATTTCAACAATGACTAAATTGAACAGAAAGCAGATGATAAGAGTAATTGAATTGAAAGAGAAATAAGAAGAAGAGAAAGAAGAAAAGAGAGAAATATTAGAAAGTTCTTATTGATAGCACAGAAATTCCAGAAAAGTTCTACAATTACAATTGAAATGACTTTTGTATCAAAATTATACTAATTCCAGAAGAATCTAACAACAAATTGTTATTCAGTCAAACCATTCTTCTCAAAACACATTTCATTAACTCCTCAGCACTTATCAAAATGCTCCATATCTTTCAACTAAACACATGCACATTTTATACTAGTTGCATTTCATATCAGTACGCTTCCCATAGAATTATCCTTTTCTAAAGGATCAAATTCTCAAGTAGTGTCAGCTGGGGATTAGTGTTTCCAATGCACCAGCAACTGAGTGGCAGCTTGATTGTTTCTCTTCACGGTACATATGTCCAAAATGGCCCGATGATGGGGTGCTTGTATCGGTGGTGCAGGAGGCAATTGAAAAGATGAAGGTAATAGTTTTATGAGCATAATATTTAAGCAAGGAGACATGAAAGGCATCGTGCAATTTGTATGCATCTTTCCCCACACGATCAAATACTTATAAGGCCCACAATACCTGAAGTGAAGCAATTGGGGGCTTTTACAAAAACGGTGTTTTGCAAAAAAACTACTTACTAAAATGGCATTCTGTAAAAAATATTTATAAGAATAGTGTTCTGTTGACATGTCAAAGGCATTTGTCCCGGTCATAGTATAACAATGCATTTGTTACGCTATGACTGGAACAAAATCAATAAATTTTAATTTGTTTTAATGTTGTGCAGCAACTTTACAGACCAATATTTTCTCTTCTCTCTCCATGTTGAATGTTACACTATGAGTGAAAGAATGTCACAATGTTAAAAGGAATATATTATATGCCAAGTAAGGTATCAAAGTAAGATTAAAATTCTCACAATAAAAGGACATATTATAGTGTAACAATTTAAAAAATTAAAAGAGATTTTTAGAATCGCTCATTGAATAAAAAATGACACAAGGGAATAAAAATGAGTCAAGGAATGAAATCATGCAAGGAATCTCATGCGTAAATTATCTTTACAATTGTTACATTATTAGTAGAACAATAGATATTTCATAACTCCAGTGAAAGTTTTATATAAAGCCTCTCCAACCAGTGGCGGAGCCACATATATTTTAGAGGGTGCACATGCACCCCTAGACTTGAAAATTTTTTATAAGCAACTATTAATAAAAGTGAACTCCGTAAATTATCATATTTATAATCTGTGAACCTCTTAAATTAGTAGGAGTGCCTTTTTAAATATATAAAAAATTGAGTTGATGTTTTCAAGAGACAAGAGTTAGTTGAAACCAGGAGACATTGTTTATCCATTAGTGTATTCACTTATTAAGTTGTCATTAGTTTTACCTGTTGCCATTGTAGAAACATCATTTTCTACAATGAAGATTGTGAGGAAGTGGTTTTGTAATTGAATATAAAATACTTTGATGAATGATTGTTTAGTCATTTATATAGAAGAGATATATTTAATAGTATTGACAATGAGCTAATTATTGAGCGGTTTCAAAATATGAAATTATGTAGAGGAGAAATGTGATTTTCTTTAAAAAAAATAATATAATTGTTTTTTTTAAAAAATCATATAATTGTTTTTTCTTTTTTGTGTTATTAATGGAAATGATAGATTTTTATTACATAATTCAATATATTTTAAAATTTCTTATACTAAAAAAAAAAAAATATTATACATTAGTCCCCTCCTTGACCATAGGGTCCTAGCTTCGCCACTATCTCCAACGTCTTATAATGCTATTCCACTGTGATGCATGATTTTGTTAATTTTTTTTATCTGCTATCTTTAGAAAACAAATTATAGACTTAATATTGTCATTTTCTACAACTACTCTACTGCTCAACATATAAAAGTGTGACAAGTCAGATTTCAAGATTTATACTTTTTGGTAAGTTTATAATAGTTTTTTTTTGTTAATTTATAGTAGTTTTTTTTGTTAATTTATAGTATTAATTATTATAAATGAAATATTTGACTTCTAATATTTTGATACGAGATTTCTTTTTCCACCTGAATATATATGAAGTATTTTTTTTGTATATACTTTTTTTGTAAATTTGGCATAAGCAGGAGAAGTTTATTTTTAAGGTACACATTTTATTTACATAGAAATATCATTTTAATTTAATTATTTTAGACTAAGATATTGGTAGTTGTAATTTGATGTCCCCAAAGTTATTATTATTTTTGTTGCATATCTCTCTACACAACTTATTTATAAACTGAGTTAGAAAATATTCTAAATATAAAATTATGTTATGTTATGGAGGTTGAGTATTAAATTGTATGGAGGTTGAAAATATTCTAAATATAAAATAAAGTAAATAATAAATATGTCCAATAGTGGCCATATAAAATTAATTCGAATTGAAAAATATGTTTTGCAGGAAATGAATTCCATCATATGGTAGTGGTCACTAGAATGGCAGGATTATTTATAGTCAATTTGGATATGCCTATGATGATGATAGATCTAAGATGTTTAAAATTTCTCGAAGATTGAGATTCGGAGAGTTGGTTATGAAATTTGTGCAGGCAATTAAACTAAAGGAAGATAATGAATTTTTAGCTAAAATAATGTTTAGACAACATGCACTAGTAAATGGTGATATGCGATTTGACTTTATGGAGTTGTGAAATGATGATGATGTCTCTTTAAGGTTTGATTATATTAGTTAGTTTGTAGATATACAATGTATTCAATTTTACATTGATATTTTTTGAGGTGCTCCTTCTAGTCCTAGCAATTATGATAATGCTGATGATAGGAATGGGGATGGAGATGGAGATGGGGATAGGGATAGAGATGGTGATAATGATGGTAATATAGGTGTTGCTGGTTGTGGTGGTAGTGATGATGGCGATGATGGTAATTACAATGAAGAAGATGCAGACGAAGAGGATGACTTATGATATGATGAGGATGCTATTGATGATGATAATGAGGAAGCTACAAATTCAGTTTATCTCATCAGATGATCAAATCGCAGATTGCTTAACGAAGCCTCTAGGTCAGCTTTATTTGCAAAGCATTTTTCCAAGCTTAGCCTTTGTTGCTCTCCAACATCAGCTTGAGGGAGGCTGTTAGAGATATATATTCATATGCCGTGTAATTATCAATTATTTGTATAGTTATCATAGTTATCTCTTATTCTACCTTACTCATGTATCTATAGATACTTCAGTATACATTATGATATATATGATATTATCATTTCAAACTACTCTCTCTTATCGTTTTACATATTAGAGCTCTACCCTTAAATCTAATTTTCTTCTTCCTTTTCGTTCTTTATCCTAATTTTTATTTTCTATTAATCACCATGTCTCTCATACCTACTACAGCTGCTACCCCTATTACTCAATGTTGGCTCAAGGGTCAATTCTATCTTGAGATTTTGATGATTATGTAAATAAATTTAATATTCTGTGCTAATATTGTTTTGTGCAGATTTATTTATTTCTATACATGGAAATTAATAAAGAAGGCAAGTTCCTACAAAGTCCTAGATTAATTGAAGACTATGAAGAATAGTGTAGATTTTTTTATCTTAGGATTTTTTGTAGGATAGATAGAATATTCCTTTATAAGCACAAAAGTATTTCTTCTCTCTCAAAAATGATTTTAATTCTCTTACCTAAAAGGAGAAGATTTTGTCTTAAATATTTTTGGTAACAAAATATTTGAAAAAGATTTCTATATCTTCTATTTTTGCAAATTGTTTTATGAAGAAAGTCCAAAATCTTCTTTATTCGCTTACAGAAAAGATTTTGACTCTAAATATTTTTGGCAACAAGATCTCAGTATCTTTTGGTTTTGGAAAGTCAAAATTCTTTTTAAAGGCTAAAGATTACACTTTCTAAAACGGAATTTACATACCTTTTATAAAAGACGTCTTCCTTTTATGAAGACTGGGGTAATTCATTTTACAAGAGTAAGAGTTAATTGCTTCAATGTTTTATCACTCAAAGCTCTCTCTTAACCCCCTTATTTCTTTTCGTCTTTTTGCTTTAAGAAATATTTTTAAGAGAAAAGAAAATTTCATAACAACTTTTTTTGAAAAACAGTTATGTTCTTTAAATCATTTTTCTAAACTTGATTTTTGTTTTTCTTGTGCTTATATTTGTATTTCTCTCTGTCTATATAGATTCTGTAATCTGTTATAGACAGGTTTTTATTTGAAAAACTTTTGTATAATAGCTTAGGTGAAAAGCTATTGTGA
This sequence comes from Jatropha curcas, assembly GCF_041381405.1. NCBI lineage: Eukaryota > Viridiplantae > Streptophyta > Magnoliopsida > Malpighiales > Euphorbiaceae > Jatropha > Jatropha curcas. The sequence goes on from NC_143153.1 coordinate 14,450,351, forward strand.
AACAGGTTATCAAGCAACCTTCTCCTTGTGTGGGATTCTAATGTCTTGATTTGAGTTTCTGTTCTCTGCAAAAACAGAAAGGGTTGAGGTTGACTAGAACCTTTGAAAAATCTAGTGGGACAAAGGGTAGATCTAGGTGTTGATCTATTGCCGTGTACTGTTGGTTTATCTCTTACCTTTGAAAAGAGATAACATAGTGGAGGATCTCTTAACCCCCTTATTTCTTTTCGTCTTTTTGCTTTAAGAAATATTTTTAAGAGAAAAGAAAATTTCATAACAACTTTTTTTGAAAAACAGTTATGTTCTTTAAATCGTTTTTCTAAACTTGATTTTTGTTTTTCTTGTGCTTATATTTGTATTTCTCTCTGTCTATATAGATTCTATAATCTGTTATAGACAGGTTTTTATTTGAAAAACTTTTATATAATAGCTTAGGTGAAAAGCTATTGTGAAACAGGTTATCAAGCAACCTTCTCCTTGTGTGGGATTCTAATGTCTTGATTTGAGTTTCTGTTCTCTGCAAAAACAGAAAGGGTTGAGGTTGACTAGTACCTTTGAAAAATCTAGTGGGACAAAGGGTAGATCTAGGTGTTGATCTATTGCCGTGTACTGTTGGTTTATCTCTTACCCTTGAAAAGAGATAACATAGTGGAGGATCTCAAGATGAGTCTTGGGGAGTGGATGTAGGTGAGTTAGTGCCGAACCACTATAAATCGTTGTGTTTATCTTTTTAATTTCTGAAGTTCTGCTTGATTCCATTTTACTTATACTTCTGTTAATATTTTAGAAATGCAAAGTTGTTAATGGTTTTATTGTTTTAAACTCGAATAAACTTTATCTTTATTGAACATTAGAACTTTGGATTTCTGCATTGTGATTATACCAAGTTCTAATATGTTCTTTTATATTTAGCATATATCACAAGTTGGATTTTAATCAGTTTTCTAAGTTTGCTTAAAGCTTTGTGAAGCAGTTCTAAAATTCAATAACTGTCTTTCACAGAATCTTTAATGTTTGTCTAAGATTTATAAAGTAGTTCTAAACGTAATAACTTTCCTTCTTAAAGTGTTTTTGAAATTGATTAAGATTTGTAAAGTAGTTCTAATTAATAGCTACTCTTTACAAAGTTTTTCTAATTTCTACATTAAGCTTTATGGGGAAGTTCTGATCTTGATAACTTATTCTCACGAATATATTCTATTTCTGCTGCAACAGAATTCTAATTTTTGTTTCTGAAAGTTATACTTAATTTTTTAGAACCCAATTCACCCCCCTCTTGGGTTGTGACATACATATACTGGACCCACAATTTGGTATCAAAGCTTTGGCTTTTGACTTACCGAAGCTTAACAGCTTGAAAGAAAGATCCCATGGCATCCCCACTTCCTCTTACATCTTTAGAAGGTCAATCTATTTCTAGACCACCTTTGTTCACTGGCTCTAATTACTCTTACTGGAAAACCAGAATGAAAAATTTCATAAAATCAGTTGATATAAACTGCTGGATGAACGTCATTACTGGTTCTCGTATTCCTATGAAAACTGTAGAAAATGAGAGAGTTAGAAAAATAGAAGAAGAATATACTGATGCTGGTTGGAATGATATTTCTATAAACGCAAAAGCTATTAATATTCTTCACTGTGCATTAGATCCAACATAATACAACAAAGTGTCTAGATGTCAGTCTACAACGGAAGTCTGGGAAAAACTTAGAGTTACGTATGAGGGTACTGATTGAGTAAAGGAATCCAGAATTAATATCCTTTGGAGAGAATATGAAATGTAATGTCCCATTTTTCTATGTATGACATAGTAAGTTGTGACATCCTATTGAATCGAGTCGTTGCTTAGAGTCGAGTTGGGCTGATCCAAAACCCGGTTTGAGCCATTAGAGTCTAGAGTAGGCTAGAATGGGATGTAACTGAAATAAGGAGAAGAAGTGGACTTACTTGTGTTGACGCGTAATTTTATGCCCCGCCTAACCTGGTGATGATATGAGGACAAGGGATAAAGTTTCACGGTTAACCAGGAATGTTTGAACCAGAAAATCTAAATCAAACCGTCTAAAGGAGCCCGACCCACGTTAGGGCTACGTCACGCAGCTACAACCCGCGTGACGCCACTGTTAGCTGCGCCACGCAGCTCTAACGGGTCTGACACCCCTAGCGAGCGCCCGTGCAACGGCCTGCACTGTTTGTATGGATACGCGGCAACAGTACGAAAAGTAAGTCACGTCATGCAGGCTTATGGCTGCGTCACGCAGCTTCTACCCGCGTGACGCGACTTCTCTGTCGCCCTAGCCATATAAATACTGCATTACACAGCAAAAACGAGACTTTTTTGAGACGTTCTTTAAGATTTTTGCTCTCGTTTTTCTCTAAGACATAATTTGCTGAGTTTAGGTATCAAAAAAATGACTAAAGCTCTTTCTCAAGAACTCGTCTGAGTACATTTGGGATAGATCAAGTCATAGATATCTAGATTTAAAATCAAAGAAAAATAACAAAAAAAAAAAAAAAAAGAGAAGATAAAGAAAGAGGAAAAGAGAGGAAAAATCGTTTTGTTTTCGTAGAAGAACCTGGTGATTACATTCTTGTGACTGTGAAACACTACTCCCAGATCAATACCAACGTATGCAATCCTCAAATCTGAGGGTTAGGTAACAATCTTAACCTTTCTCTTTCATTTCTAGCATTTTACCTCTTAAAATCCCATTTTCACATTATTTGACTGGACTGTTATTGATCAAACACAAGTTTGCCTATTGTTGAACCCTTCTGGGTTAGTTCTAAACGCTTAAAATAAAAGAATACATAAAAAAGGGTAGGTTTGAAAGGTGGTTGTGGACCAGAGCAGCCGCGTCACGTAGCTATCACCTGCATGACGCGACTGTTCGTGTCCTAAAGTCCCTTATCTTGGATTAGACTACCTGCGTGACGCAGCTATTCAAGTACACAGTTTTTTTTATTATTTCTTTTTATGCTTTGCTTAGCGTTTCACTGTAAATAAATAATCGAAGTGTCTGCGTGTTTTGAATAAACTATGAGGAGTTCCGTCACGCGGCTAGAAGTTCCGTCACGCAACTGTTCTTCATAGAACAGCTGCGTGACGCGACTGTTCTAATCTACAAGGTTGTAATTCGAGTTTCGTCACGCGACTGTTCTTCGTAGAACAGCTGCATGGCGCAACTGTTACAAGCTCCAGAATAAGAGACAAGAGTTGCGTCACGCGACTGTTCTTTGTAGGACAGCTGCGTGACGCGACTGTTTCCCAGCTTCAATTTACTTTTGGTATTTTATTTAAATTCCATGTCAATTAAGTAGGTTTTAACCCTAATCCAGGAGGTAATCAATTATGGGCAAACTAAGTTTTAATCAAACAAAGTCAATCAATTATTGATGATTGTGAGTTTTTGAGGGATTTATTTTTTTTTGTTATTTACTATTAATTATATTTTTAGACTCGGTTTGTGGCCCGCCTTTAACCATAAGGCAAGAGCGGGTCTTTTATTTTATTTGATATGTATTATGGATGGATGGTGGATGATATACTTTATTTGTGATGAATGCAATGGATGGATCTAATTGGGACGGTTAATTAATTTTCCACATAGGAACTCGGTTCGATTTATTCGGGTTGGGTTCAAATAATTGGCTTTTTCTAAAATAAAATCAAATTAGAAATCGTAGGTTAAAAGAGGCCGGTTTTTCCGGGCGTCGGCTTCCAACGGGCCGACGTACCCAATTCCCTTACCTAGAATCGTACTTGGTACGCCTGATCAGTTTTATCTCAAGTAAAAGGCCTTAAATAATATGGGTTAAAATGGAGTCACTTTTATAAAATAAAATTGGAAACGGTCCCATTGCCGAAATAATGGGTGGCGACTTAAAATATTTTATAAGACCGATTTATCGGCTTCGCATATCCAAAAAAATTTTTTATCACCTTTTTTCAATAAAAACAAACAAATAAAATTGATGTTTTTCGGAATCCTTCCGGGGTTCTGGATTTCGGCGAAAACAACTTGAAGGAAACAAAAAGATCAAAGTATAAGGATTCGGACTTACTTGCACTAAAAGATAAAGCTTAGGTATTAAGTTGTAACATATTGAAACTTGAGGTACCGTTTGGTAATTTTACACACAAAATCATGATATTTTTGGAGTCTACCCGAGACTTCCATTTCACTTTCCCATTTTTCATCTTTATCTTCTTCATCTCCTTCATCTACTTCCTTTACCTTACTTCACCTTCCTTTCTCCATCAATTTTCATGGGATTCAAGCATTACATTCAACTTCTATTCTATCCAAGTAAGTAAACCTTCTTGAATTTCATAATTGAATCCTTTGGTGATATTTTTAGAGTATTCATAAGAATTCTTATTTATAGGTGAAGTGAGCTCAAAGGTAAAAGGAAGTTAAGAAGAAGATTCCAAGCTTGTTAAGTGAAGGTGTGCTATCTCTTTTAGTTTAATTAATTTCCTTGCATGAGAATTTATGTGGCGTGTTGATAATGAGAAGATAAGTTGCTTAATGTTGAGTGAGAGGACTGGAAATGGTGAAAAGCATGAGATGAAATGAATAAATGAAGTAGATATTGAGTTCATGCTGAAACAGGTTTTGCTGGAAAAGTAACTAGTAACTTCACCTTGATTTTGACCCTATTTAATGATGGAATTGGTTTTTGAATCACCCAAATCAGAGTTATAAATTGAGAGATATGACCAAAATAGTACAGACTGCGCAGGCTGGAAAACACGACGCGAGCTCGCGAATTTCATGTCGAGCTCGTGAATTGTGCCTGTAAACTCTCTGACTCTCATTTTGTGCTTCTCGCGCTTGTGAATTTCATTGCGCGCTCGCGAATCTCACCTGTAAACTCACTGACCCTCATGTGTGCTTCTTGCGCTCGCGACTTTTCATGGCGCGCTCGCAACATGTGTTTTGATGCTCATTTGGACCTCTTTTTCTATGCAATTGTATTCCTTTGCTCAACTTGTATGCCTCTAATCATTTTAAAACAAAAAGACAACATGAGAACATTTATCAAAACAACATGCAAGCATGCAAATGATGTGAAATGAGGTAAACAATATCGTGTATGAAGTTATGAATTCTATGCAATTGTATTCCTTTGCTCAACTTGTATGCCTTCAATCGTTTTAAAACAAAAAGACAACATGAACACATGTATAAACACAAAATGCAAGCATGCAAATTATGACACAAGCATGTGAAAATAACATGACACAAGATGCAAATTATGACACAGTTACTATGCTTTTGTTTTATACTATTGACATACCGATATTATGCTCCATTGAGGTTAGGTAGAAACCACGTAGATAAGGCTATGTCGCGACATAGGATAACAGATCTGCGCCCCATACAGTTTGGTACTCCGGCTATAGGCCGTTGAGTGGATATGATTATATAATGGCCATGGCAGCCCAGTCATACAGTATTCATATAGTTTCATACAGTTTTTCTTATCACTTTGGTTTCACTATAACCTGTGAACCCCTACCCCAAATATCGCAGGCATATGAATGCATGTGATAAAGGACAGAAATGCACGTGACTGTATGAGTCGCCACCTTTTTTAATTATTTTAGGGTAAACTAGGAAAAAACCCTAAGTGACTCCAATTTTAATTAACCTAATTACTAGATTAATTAACCCAAATGTTTAAGGCATGGTCTACGAACCCGAGGTGGATCCCGAGACTATGTCATGCTGGTAAACTAACCTATGGATGAATGCTTTGCAGGGTAAAATGAAATAATTGGACCAAATAAAATGTTTATGTGATTTCGACTTGCCGCTTGGGGTTAAATCCCGAACGTGCCTACGTACTTCCGTTTGAATGGAAGATCAAAGTCAACGTAGTTCGATAGGCCTTTTTAAAAGGGCTTTGAATGGGTATGCTTTATGCATGAGTGTGTGTATGCTTTGTGCATTTTTGTTTAGGCATTTTGCCAAAGATTGATTGATTTTTTTAGGCATTTGTTGCCAAAAGTGTTGATTTGAAGGCTTTTAGCCAAAAGATTGATTTAGGCAATTTGTTGCCGAAAATTGATTGATTGGGCGTCTGTCGCCAAAATGCTTGATTTTAAGGCTTTTAGCCAAAAAGTTTGATTTGGGCAATTGTTGCCAAAAAGAAGTGTTTGATTGGGCTTATTGTTGCCAAAAATGGATTAAGGCTTTTAGCCAAAGAGTCTTGTGATTTAGGCAATTGTTGCCAAAATTTGATTGATTGGGCGTTTGTCACCAAAATTGAATGATTTTTTAGGCTTTAAAGCCAAAATACTGATTTAGGCAATTTATTGCCAAAAAATGTTGATTCGGGCGATTGTCGCCAAAATTGAATGGATTTAAGGCAATTTATTTGCCAAAAGTGATTAATTGAAGGCTTTCTAGCCAAAATTTGATTTAAGCGATTTATCGCTAAAAAATGGTTAATCTACTTATAGACAATTTATTTGCCAAAAGTGATTAATTGATTTGCAATGTAGGCAATTTATTGCCATAAAAAAAACATATTTAATTAAGGCCTTTTAGTCACAATTATTGATTAATTGGACTTAAGCCGAACTGTTCGAAATAAAGGCAATTATATCATACCCATTAATTAACTAGGTATTTTAAGCCAATATCGTCGGATTTAGGCTTTAATACCACGATTATTGATTAACCGGGCATTTAGCCTAAATTTATTTAATTGAGGCAGTTTATTTGCCTAATGATGATATGAATGCATTTATGCAGTTGTAGAATTATTAGGAGTAGAAGAGAAGCATGCATGAAGTGCTAAAATTAAATAGGCGGAGTTTAGTTTATGTACCTGATTTAATCGACGGCCACTTCCTAACTCCAGATTAAACTCCTCGTTAGGGGAATATTAATTAATTTAATTTTAGTGACCAATTAACAAAGCACGAAAGCAATGAAAAATAATAAAAAAAATGCAGAAGAGCAGTAAAGAATCGCAAGGAGCGTGGGGGAGAAGGAGCGTCCGTCAACACAGACTGAGTGAGTAAAACTGAGGGCCTCGGGGCCAATTTATAGGCGAAATCGGACTGTTTCGGCGGCCTAGGCCGCCGGGTTCGGTGGCTCCGGCGGCCTGAGCCACCGGGAATCGGACTGTTTCGGCGGCTCGGGCCGCCGGGTCAGGCGGCCTGAGCCACCGGGGCCTGCGGGCTTGCTAATTTTTCGTTCCGGAAGCTTTTTCGGGAGTTTCGGTCCTCCAAAAAATATTCCGGGACCAGTTCCGCGATCCTCGCGACGTCCCGGACGTTTTAAGTACCATATTGGCATACTTCTGGTAAATTTCCAAAATGGCCTCCGGTCCGGCCGGATTATTCGCAGTCCGGGAAAATTGGCTTTTTGAGCCTCAAAATTTGAGTATTCACAGTTGCCCCCCACTGGTTATCATAAAAATGATTTATGAGAGCCAATGGCTGTCTGAAGGAGCAAATTTTGAGGATGGCAGAGGAGGAAACCCTGCCGTTGGCTTTTTCTTTGAAATGAAATGATCAAATGCATGAATTTATGTTTGCAACTTAAAGATGTTTTTGCCTCTTTGAGGACTTAAAAAGAAATTTTGCCTCTTAGAGGACTTGAAAAAGATGTTTTCCCCTTAATGAGGGCTTGAAAAGAGATTTTGCTCTTAGAGGATTTGGAAAGACGTTTTGCCTCTTAGTGAGGGCTTGAAACGACGTTTTGCCTCTTAGAGGACTTGAAAAGATGTTTTGCCTCTTGGAGGACTTGGAAAGATGTTTTGCCTCTTAGTGAGGGCTTGAAAAGACGTTTTACCTCTTAGAGGACTTGAAAAGATGTTTTGCCTCTTAGAGGACTTAAAAAGATGTTTTGCCTCTTAGTGAGGGCTTAAAAAGACGTTTTGCCTCTTAGAGGACTTGAAAAGATGTTTTGCCTCTTAGAGGACTTGAAAAGATGTTTTGCCTCTTAGTGAGGGCTTGAAAAGACATTTTGCCTCTAATGAGGGCTTGAAAAGAGATTTGTTTTATTTTTGTTTTTTTTTCTTTGAGAACCAAGGGTCCACCTAAAGTTGAAATGAGCAAATGGCTTGGTTTTGGGTGAAAAATGGTTGGTTATTGGTTAGGGTTTCACCCTAGGTTTTATGTAAAAAAAAAGCCGGGTCCGGCGGCCTGAGCCACCGGGAATCAGACTGTTTCGGCGGCTCGGGCCGCCGGGTCCGGCGGCCTGAGCCACCGGGGCCTGCGGGGTTGCTAATTTTTCGTTCCGGAGGCTTTTTCGGGAGTTCCGGACCTCCAAAAAATATTTCGAGACCAGTTCCGCGATCCTCGCGACGTCCCGGACGTTTTAAGTACCATATTGGCATACTTCTGGTAAATTTTTAAAATGGCCTCCGGTCCGGCCGGACTATTCGCAGTCCGGGAAAACTGGCTTTTTGAGCCTCAAAATTTGAGTATTCACAGTTGCCCCCCACTGGCTATCATAAAAATGATTTATGAGAGCCAGTGGCTGTCTGAAGGAGCAAATTTTGAGGATGGGCAGAGGAGGAAACCCTGCTGTTGGCTTTTTCTTTGAAATGAAATGATCAAATGCATGAATTTATGTTTGCAACTTAAAGATGTTTTTGCCTCTTTGAGGACTTAAAAAGAAATTTTGCCTCTTAGAGGACTTGAAAAAGATGTTTTCCCCTTAATGAGGGCTTGAAAAGAGATTTTGCTCTTAGAGGACTTGGAAAGAGGTTTTGCCTCTTAGTGAGGGCTTGAAAAGACATTTTGCCTCTTAGAGGACTTGAAAAGATGTTTTGCCTCTTGGAGGACTTGGAAAGATGTTTTGCCTCTTAGTGAGGGCTTGAAAAGACGTTTTACCTCTTAGAGGACTTGAAAAGATGTTTTGCCTCTTAGTGAGGGCTTGAAAAGACGTTTTGCCTCTTAGAGGACTTGAAAAGATGTTTTGCCTCTTAGAGGACTTGAAAAGATGTTTTGCCTCTTAGTGAGGGCTTGAAAAGACGTTTTGCCTCTTAATGAGGGCTTGAAAAGAGATTTGTTTTATTTTTGTTTTTTTTTTCTTTGAGAACCAAGGGTCCACCTAAAGTCGAAATGAGCAAATGGCTTGGTTTTGGTTGAAAAATGGTTGGTTATTTGTTAGGGTTTCACCCTAGGTTTTATGTAAAAGAAAGGTTAACCATTAACCGGGTTCTACCCTGGGTTTGTGTAAAAGAGATTGACGATGGTTGGGTTTCACCCTGGGTCGTGTATGTTTTTTTTTTTATAACACTTGCCCCTGAATCCGACTTGGAGGATTTTGCCCCCTGCTTGAGAGAATTGATGCCCTTATTAGCTGAAATAGAATTTCTTCTTAATGAAAGACTAAAAATTCTGTGATTACTTCTGTGATGGGAGAATGGTGAAGGTTCTTATCACTTCTTGCCCCCAGAATGGTGCTGACCATGGAATACTTCAAAACATTGGTGTTGTACTTGTCCAATCGATTGAGGAATCAAAGAGAACAAAGCCACTTATATGACTCGAGGAAACGGACAATGTGGATGACATCGCTCGTCTGAAGGGATCGAAGAAACGATGGTTCGAGTGGAGACGAGGTATTAAAGAATTACCTCTCAACGATTATGTTTGACATTTTTTAGGGTTGTTTTGGAAACCCCGGGGATTGAATTGACCTTTTCCTCTCTCCCTTCTTTTCGAGGAATGACTCAAAGAGTGACGCTTTCAAAACGAACTTTTGAGAATGACTCGATTTTTGTGACTCGTTGTGGAATGACCACTAGTGATGGAGACTTGATTTTAGAGACTCATTGGAGACTCGATTCAGAGACTCATATTTTTCTTGTAGTGAATTTTGACTCGAAGGAACATAGTGATTCCTGGAAAAAAATGATTTATATACTCCCAAGGAGACCTTTGAAAGGGATTTTTTTTTTTTAAGGACATACTTTGCTGTTTATCCTACAAAAATGGACTCTCTAAAAGAATTCATGAAAGAACTTTTTTTGTTTTTTTTGCCTAGTAGCCGCCCTTTCGGGTTTTCGACTCTAGCAGGCTCTTTGCCCTAACTTTTGCTTAGACCGCCCTTTCGGGTTTTCAGCCCAGCTGGCTCAATTCTTGCCTGAAGCTGTCCTTTCGGGTTTTCAACTCCAGCTTTTATTTTTCTTTTCTTCTCTCTTTTTTTTTTATTATTTTTTATTTTTTATACTGGCAAAGAGAAAATGCTATTTATGATGCAAACTTATGTTTGTGACCGCGCCTTTGTGGCTGCCTACGTATCTCCAAGAGCTCTTCGGGGGATGGGGAGAATCAGGTCTTTCATAGTTCCTTTCGGGATACGAACTTCGTGCTCGGCTGGTGCGGAATTCATCTCCGACTTGATGTTAGTGCGGAATTCCTTTCTGTCTTGGTGCGGAATTTATTTCCGACTTGCTGTTGGGGCAAAATTCAATTCCAACTTAATGCTGATTGTGGAATTCATTTCCGATTTGATTTCTTCGGGATTCCTTCCCGACTTGATATTAATACAGAATTCATTTCTGACTTGATTTCTTCGCGAGATTTCTTCCCGGCTTGATGTCTTTGCGGGATTCCTTCCCGACTAGATGTCTTTGCGGGATTCCTTCTCGACTTGATGTCTTTGCGGGATTCATTTCTGACTTGATTTCTTCGCGGGATTCCTTCCCGGCTTGATGTCTTTGCGGGATTCCTTCCCGACTTGATGATGTTGAATCAACTTGTTGACTCGAGCTCGTATGATAGTGATGACCCTAGGCAAATCTGACTTTGTTGTTATAGTGGTTTTACCACTGGTTGACTGAAATATGACTTGTATTCATCACAAAGAGTTTTGAATACCCACATTGTGGTGGTAACTTGAGTGGCTTGAGTGTTGAAGAAGCTTTTATGCTTTGAGTTTGTGGCTTCGCCATATTTGAATTCTTGAGGTTAATTTGATTCCTTTTCTTGAACTTTATCTTCCTCTGAATTTGAAACTTATTTCCTCGATGGTTCTCCTCTCCATAAGGAATTTTGAGAAGACTCTTCCTTTTCCTTGTTTTGAGAAATGATCCTTGTTTATAAGGACACTTGTACTTGTGCCATGCCTGGCGCTTGATTTTCAAGGTGTTTGTTGTCATCCAATTTGTGGAAATGACTGCTTCTTTTAACTTGCTTTTTCAAAATGTGAGCAGCCGCTTGGTCTTTGTCCTTATAGCTGAAATGATTTGTCATCTACCCTTGATGGGCTTGAATTTAACGGAGAGCTTGCAGTTGACCCGTTTTTGACATCTTGATTTCCTGTAGCTTTGTCCTTGATTTCTTTCTTTTATGCAGAAGTTCCTTTTGACCCATTTTTTTTCTCTTGCTTTGTTTGCTTCCTTTTGACCAGGGGTTCCTTTTGTCCCGTTTTTCCTTTTGCTTGTTTAGAAGCAGCCTCTCCATAAAGAATTTTGAGGCAACTTGATTCTGAGATGACTTGAGTAGTGTATGGATAGCATTGCGACTTCGTGCAGACCCAATCCAATTCCAAACATAACTTCTTTATTCTGTCGCTTTTAAGCTCAAAATTCAGACACCTCTCTGTCGGAGCATCTTCCATTCCTGGGTTTTCGGAGAAACCATTCTGGCCCTAACCCCTTCAATCGGCTTTGCCTTGGTACTGTTTGAAGTCTTGCGTACCCTTTGCTGGATCCTTTCCATGATTACCCTTCAAAACTTCCCCTTTGATGGTGCTTCTTAGGATGCCCCCAGCTTTGATTGATGCAGAGCAAATGAATGCATTTTTCTTTGCCAATTTTTATTATCTCTTTTTTATCATCATTTTTTTTTATTATTTTTCTTCGATTTTTTTTTTGTGCTTTCACAGGAAAGGATAGGGAAAGAGTATAAACATGATTGGAACGTAAACTGATCCCTTTTTATTGATAAGACAAAATTTGTGTACAAAAGACACTTAGATTTACAAATGAAAACTTGAATGGAAATGAAAATGAAAAGAAAAACGAGACCCTAAAAGATAGACTCTAGGTGGACTGTGATGGACTAGGATTGGATTGACTGTAGTGACTTTGTTCTTCTCGATGCTTAAATCGATCAGACAGGTTGTTGTTGGTCTTGAACAATTCCTTTGTTCTTTTGGAGGTTTGATCTTAACCTTCTCAGACACAAACTTCATTCATTTCTAAGAAAAGTTCGAAAGGATCGAACGATTCTTGTTCAGCAATTTTTTTTTGCATTAATCCCATGGTTAGGCAAGGGATTGGTTGATATTCAGCTTGCTCTTGGGGATGATGGACCCATTGTCAACCAGGTCTTGTAGACGGTTTTTCAAAGTCCAGCATGATTCTGCTTCTTGTATGAGTCTTCTTTGAGTTGACACAACTGGATTAAGTCTTCCACCTTAGTTGCTGTCGCAATGAGCGATTGGAACGTAGGCAAGTACTGTGTTTGAAGCTGTGACTGGTAGACAGGCAGTAAATTCTTAATTATTATGTCAACTTGTTCCTGTTCAGAGGGTCGGTTGATCATTTGAGCAGCTTTGGCTCTCCACCTCGAAAGGAACGAGGAGAAGGGTTCATTGTTCTTTTGTTTAGTAGTTTCCAGCTCCCTCCGGGTAACATCCACTTCGATATTATAATGGTACTGCGTGTTGAAAGCATTGCATATGTCCTCCCAATTCTTCATTTTGGAACGATCCAAGCTCACAAACCATCTTAATGCAGCACCAGTCAAAGATTGCTGAAACAACTGAGCAAGGAGCTCGCTGTTCAGGCCAAACGGGTTGAGGGCACCCACATACATTTTCAGGTGCATTTTGGGACAAGTGGTTCCGTCAAACTTGTCCATGTTAGGCATCTTGAATTTTGTAGGTAATCTTGCTTCGGGGAACAAGGACAAGGAGTCCATGTCCACCACTTCCTTGTGTGTCTTGAGGGCAGTAATAGACTTTTCCAACAATTCCAGCTTCTTTCTCATTTTCTGAGCTTCCAGCTCAGAAGCAATTCCAGAGGGCATGTCATCCAGGGCAGGGTTTGAGGACGTCGGTACAGCGCCGGGTCCCTGACTGGAGGCAACAGGTCCGCTTCCCCCGGCTGAAGCTCCATTTCCATTACCACCATGTAACACCCACCGGCCAATCCCGGAGAACCAGACGGCGGATGCCACAATCGGTGCCGGAGCACCGTCTTATGTCACTTATTAAGCTAGATCACAAATTAGAAGTGGTTAAATTTTCATAAGGAGGCAAGTAATTAACATTTTGTTTTGTTTTTTTTTTTTGTTAACGAAAATAATATTTAAGGAAATTCCTACGAAAATTTCGCAAGAGTTTCCCCTAAAAATTAACTTGCCACACAAAGAAAATATACACACTTCCAATTTTCTCCAAACCCCAAAACTCCAATTCAACATAACATACCACAAGCACTTCTAAATATCCATCAACATACGCATCATAGTCTAAACACATTCTTTTCAAGGAATATATAATCATCATACACCAAAAATATAATAAAATGTTATTTCCTTCAATAATCATAACTCTTAATACATTATAAACTTATTATATACAACCTCCATAATACAATCTTTATATACATGCCAAAAATCACCATTTACAAAATATCCTACCCAAAATGTGATCTCTACTCTGATGCTTGTCCTCTGGTCTTGAAGAACACCCTCCGCTCCTAACCTGCGCGTGATAAAAATCAACGCGGTGAGTGGAAGACTCAGTGGTGCTAAATAACCAACAATTAAATTAAATAGAAAAGCCAAGTCAAATCTGAAATTACTCAACTATATAAATACCGAAATCGCATTCATTTAATTCAAATACTTTGAAATCAATGAGAAGATTATAAATACAAATATGTCTTCATTCTTTTATAGCAATAATAAAATTTCATTTTTTGTTGAGGCCCGTACTCACGCAGAATGAACATAAGCAGATTTGATCGTGGCCTATATTAGCGCCACCCCCATCACATACTCGTGGCCTATGAAAGCACCACCGTGGCCTATGAAAGCACCACCCCCATCACACAATCGTGGCCTATGAAAGCACCACCGTGGCCTATGAAAGCACCACCCCATCACACAAATAAGCGCGTCCGCCTATTTATAAGGGCTGATAACCCTAGCATATGATCATAGCTTCACAATAACAAAATCCATCTCATCATACTGTGAATACTCAAATTTTGAGGCTCAAAGAGCCAATTATCCCGGACTGCAAACAGTCTGGCCGGACCGAAGGCCATTTTGAAAGTTCACCAAAAGTATGCCAATATGGTACTTAAAACGTCCGGAATGTCGCGAGGATCGCGAAACAGGTCCCGGAATATTTTTCTGAGACCCGAAACTCCCAAAAACCTCTCTGAAGTGAAAGACCCGAGGGAGCCACCAAGCACGGCGGCACCTGCCGCCCGGCCGCCCCGGCGGCACCTGCCGCCAACTCCCTTGGCGGCACTTGCCGCCAACATCGGCGGCAGCTGCCGCCGAGCCCGGCGGCACCTGCCGCCCTTGGTCCGAAAATGCCTATAAATAGACCATTTTCAGTCCAATTTTGACACCCTTGTCTGTGTTGACGGACGATCTTCCTCCCTCCCACGCTCTTTGCGATTTCTCTACCGCTTTTTTGCATTTTATTTAATTCTTATTGTGTTTTTATTGTGATATTTGGACACTAAAATTGAACAAAAACTAAATTAATTTTCCCCAAGCAAGGAATTTAATCTGGAATTAAGAAGTGGCCGTCGGTTAAATCAGGTACGTAAACGAAACTCTGCCTATTTAATTTTAGCACTTCATGCATGTTTCTCTTCTACTCCTAACAATTCTATAATCGCATAAATGCATTCACGTCATTATTTTAGACAAATAAACTGTCTTAATTAATTTGATTAAAGCTTAAATGCCCGGTTAGTCAATGATCGTGGCATTAAAGCCTTAAATCCGATAATATTGGCTAAAAGAGCCTAGTTAATTAATAACTACGGTTCAATTGCCTTATTTCGAACAAATCTGGCTTGAGTTCAATTAATCAATAATTGTGGCTAAAAGCCTTAATCAATCACGTTTTGGCAACAAATTGCCTACATTTAATCAATCAATTCGACAACAAATTGTCTATGATTTAATCGATTTTTAAGCAAACAAATTGCTTATAAATAAGATTAGCCATTTTAGCGACAAATCGCGTAAAATCGACATTTCTGGCAAAATGCCTTAAAATGAACCGATTTTCGGCCAAAGGCCTAAAATCAACCATTTTAGCGACAAATCGCGTAAAATCGACATTTTTGGCAAAATGCCTTAAAATGAACCGATTTTCGGCCAAAGGCCTAAAATCAACCATTTTAGCGACAAATCGCGTAAAATCAACATTTTTTGGCAAAATGCCTTTAAAATCAACCATTTTCGGCTCAAAGCCGTAAAATCGACATTTTTTGGCAAAATTGCCTAAATCAACCAATTTTCGGCCAAAGGCCTAAAATCAACCATTTTGGCGACAAATCGCTTAAATGAATCATTTTGGTACAAATGCCTTAAAATCAACACATTTTGGCGACGAACGCCTAATCGAATCAATCGATCCTTTGGCAAAATGCCTAAACAAATATGCACAAAGCATTCACACATATGCACAAAGCATACACACATATGCACAAAGCATTCACACACATGCACAAAGCATACACACTTATGCACAAAGCATACACACATATGCACAAAGCATTCACACACATGCACAAAGCATACACACTTATGCACAAAGCATACACACTTATGCACAAAGCATTCACACTTATGCATAAAGCATACATACTCATGCACAAAGCATACACACTCATGCACAAAGCATACACACTCATGCATTAAGCATACACCTTCAAAGCCCTTTTAAAAAGGCCTATCGAACTACGTTGACTTTGATCTTCCATTCAAACGGAAGTACGTAGGCACGTTCGGGATTTCACCCCGGGTGGCAAGTCGAAATCATCGAAATTACTTAAACATTTCATTAATCCATCATTCACCTTGCAAAACATTCTTTCATCGGTTAGTTCATCAGCATGACATAGTCTCGGGATCCATCTCGGGTTTGCATACCATGTCTTACACATTGGGATAATTAATCTAGTAACTAGGTTAATTAAAATTGGAGTCATTTAGGGTTTTTTCCTAGTTTACCCTGAAATAATTAAACAAGGTGGCGACTCACACACTCACGTGCATTTCTTCCTTTTGTCATATGCATCACATGCCTATGCTTTTGGGAAAGGGGTTCACAGTTTGGCGACTTCACTGGGGATTTGTGTAATCATTTTACATAAAGTGGACTACAATTGTTGCATCAACTAACCTGCCCTTCTTTAGGGCATTATTTTGTTGTGTCTCATTTTGCAGGGTATCCTAGCACGAATCAAGTGTTCTTTCTTTAAGAATATTTGATAAGGAAATCTGGACTTAATTATAAAATGTAATTAAAACATTAAAACTTGTTGATTTATTTGCACGATTGAGAATCTTTTTCTCCATTGCATAAAAAAATGAACTTCAAATGAATTTCTTCTCTTTCTGTTCAAATTTCTGAGTCTGGATAGCAAGTAGCGCTGATCGGCAGGTCTCTTTGATTATGCCGACGGACAGCCAAAGCGTCCTCCCTGTTACCGCAAACCATCTCTAATCCTTTTGCAGGTGGCCCATGAGTATGCGTACCGTTGGACCCACGCGAAACTCTTTGTTTCACATGTGGTTAGGTATATCCACGCTCAAGGTTCAAGGGTCCCTTAATAAGCCGGTTCTCTATTTGTGTCATAGCCTATAGACCCTATCCTTTAGGACTGTATGCACCCGATAATGTGAAGCATCTCATTAAAACAGATTATGATGTGTTGTTGTGTGCATTCACGACATATCATAAGTATTGGGGTAAACGCATGGAGAACACATAAGATATTCTGTTAGTCATGCACAGTTGGACAAAGGGACGATCTACCTCATATCAGTTACCCTGATACACAACACCGCCTACTGTACCCTAATACAACTACTCTTATACTTACAGGTACCCCCTGTTCAAGTGCCGACATTAGTGCCAATCACGCCTACTGTGCTATCACCGACCTCACCAACTCCCACTGCACCTATGGCATCCCTTAATGACATCAAAAGCCTCATAGAACAAATGGAAGCCAGAATGGAGGCTAAAATGAATGAGGCATTGGCTGCCCAAAGAATTGTCCTGTTAGCCGAACTAGGTGGTGGTAATGGAAATGGGGCTCCGGTTGGGGGAAATGATCATGCTGCCTCCAATCAAGGACCTGGTGCTGCATCTGCATCCTCAAACCCTATCCTTAACTTGGATGACATGCCTTCCAAAACTGCCTCTGAGTTAGAAGCTCAGAAAATGAGAGAAAAGCTAGAACTCTTAGAAAGGTCTGTTACCGCCCTCAAGACACACAAAGAAGTGGTGGACATGGACTCCTTGTCTCTGTTCCCCGAAGCAAGACTGCCAACCAAATTCAAAATGCCCAACATGGACAAATTCGATGGAACTACTTGTTCAAAAACTCACTTGAAAATGTATGTGGGTGCCCTTAACCCGTTTAGATTGAACAGCGAGCTCCTTGCTCAGTTGTTCCAACAGTCACTCACCGGTGCTGCTCTGAGATGGTTTGTCAGTTTGGACCGATCTAAAATGAAAACTTGGGAAGATATCTGTAATGCATTTAATTCATAGTATCGCTATAACATGGAGGTGGATGTTACCCGAAGAGAACTAGAAACCACCAAACAGAAAAACAATGAGCCCTTTTCCTCGTTCCTTACGAGGTGGAGGGCCAAAGCTTCACAAATGATCAACCGACCCTTTGAACAGGAACAAGTTGACATAATAATTAAGAATTTACTGCCTATCTACCAGTCTCAGCTTCAAACACAATACCTACCAACGTTTCAGTCGCTCATTGCCACTGCTACGAAGGTAGAGGATTTACTTCAAATGGGACAACTGAAAGAAGATTCAGGAGCCTCGAGATACAAAAAACCTAGCCAGCCCGGAAAAGTCCACGAAGTGGCAAGCATCACCCCCACGAATCCTTTACGTGTGGGAAACATGGGAAACATGAGAAACGGCAGTCAATCAAAAAGAACATATACTGATCTCGGCATGCCAATCCTTTTGGTATTCCGAGAAGCTGTCAAAGCAAACTACATCAAACCTTTGGAGGCAAGACCACCACCCAACCCCTTACCAAGGAATTTCAAAGCCAATGAATACTGTGAGTACCACCAAGCACATGGGCATAAGATTGAAGCGTGCTGGACGCTTAAGAACCGCATCCAGGACTTGGTAGATAGTGGTTCGATCATTCCGAGAAGTAAACCAAACATTAGCACTAATCCCTTACCAAATCACGGGGTAAATGCTATTATTTCTGACCAGGAATTGATCGATCCTTTCGACCTATTCCTAGGAATGAATGAAATCTGTGTCCTAGACCTGAATGACCTAACTGAGGAACTCGATGCTATAACCAGGAGCGGGAGACAATATGAACCATTAGTCTTGGACAAAGTCTCGCATAACCCTTACCAAAGGACTGATGAACCAAAGGAAGACCCAGTGCTCTCGCAGTTGAAAAAGACACAAGCTAGGGTTTCGATTTGGGAACTTCTAGCATCATCCTTTCCTCATCGCCAAGATCTTTGCAAGGCTTTGAGTCAACTTCAAACATCGGTGGAAGTCAGCCCTGAAGTGTTGGTATCCACCCTCACCCAATCATCAAAGGTGCAAAGCATCGGATTTTCGGATGATGACTTACCCACCGGAGGAGATAGTCACAGTGATGCCCTCTATATCACGATTCAGACCAGAGACAAAACTGTGCCCATGGTTCTCATTGATAATGGGTCAGCATTAAACGTCTGTCCATTGAGGGTAGCCAGCTGTCTGGGCTTGGACGAAACAGATTTCATGCCATCTGACCAGATAGTGAAAGCATATGACAGCACCCGAAGGGAAGTGTTGGGGGTTGCTACCCTAAACTTAGCAATCGGGCCGGCCATAATGGAGGTATCATTTCAGGTGATTGACGTGCCCACCAGTTTCAATCTGCTTCTAGGACGGCCATGGATACACCATACCAAAGCAGTACCTTCCTCTTTACACCAAAAGGTCAAATTCCCTTATGAGGGTAAAATCATAACGGTTCAAGGAGATGATTACAGCCAGCTCAAAAAGCCAAAGGGCCAACCCCTCTTTGAAGTCAACCCTGAAAGCGCCTATTTTCCCCTCTCAGGATTTCAATATGACACGGTGCAGTTCATAGAAGGAAAGACTACGAACTCCCGAATTCTCTTTGATTTCGGAACGGTGCAAATAAACTGCATAGTTCCTTTAATGCTGAAGATGTCCTATTTGCCGGGAATGAATATGGCAAGGTCCGGTAAGACGTACCCCACATTACAAGCTTGGGAGAGTCCAGTGAATGAAGGGACTTTTGGTTTGGGTTATGAGCCTACTGAAGAAGACCGTGGATCGAGGCGGCCTCTTATTCGATTTTAAATGCCAAGAAGGCAGCACAGTTCGTTCGTACTAACATCCTTTGTCGGTACGGAACGCCTTTCGAGATCATCACAGATAATGGGTCTCACTTTCAGAGTGAATTTTCTAATTTGTTGAAAGAAACTAGAATTCAACATCATAAGTCCTCGCCCTATCGTCCACAAACAAACGGAGCTGTAGAAGCCGCGAATAAAGCTATAAAAGTCATTTTGCAGAAGACGGCTAAAAAGCACAAAGCTTGGCATGAACAGCTACCGAATGCCTTATGGGGATATAGGACTTCGATTAGAACGCCCACCGGAGCAACTCCGTATTCGTTGGTATACGGTATGGAAGCAGTATTGCCTATTGAGCTGGAAGTTCAGTCGGCAAGGGTTATCCAAGAAAGTCAGATCAGTGAGGCAGATTGGGCGAAGAATTATCATTTGCAACTTTTGGGTATGGATAAAAAGCGGTTGCAAGCAATCCACCAAACTCAAGTCTACCAGAGAAGAATGGCACGGCATTTTAACAAGAAGGTCAAAGACCGAAAACTCGAAGAAGGTTGTTTGGTTCTGAAGGAAATTAGACAGCCAATTCAAGATCCACGTGGGAAGTTTCGTCCTCATTGGGCTGGCCCCTATGTGTTGAAGAAAGTATTGTCCGGCGGAGCCATCATCTTGACTGATTTGGATGGTTTAGAATTTGCAAATCCATGTAATTTAGATCAGTTAAAGAGATATTTTGTATAAGCATTGCATAATGTAAAACGAACTACATTAGACTTGATTTTCTTCGAAAAAAAAAAAAGAAATTATATATCGGAGATATGTAGGCAGCCCTGATTGGGCACGGTCTAAACATTAATAAAATCATCATTTCATCGTTCTTTCTTCTTTGCTAATAAAATAAAATAAAAAAAAATAAAAAAAACCGCTAAGTCGAAAACCCGAAAGGGCGACTTAGGCAAAAGTCGGGGCCCGCTAAGTCGAAAACCCGAAAGGGCGGCTTAGGCAAAAATGGGTAGCTCGCTAAGTTGAAAACCCGAAAGGGCGGCTTAGGCAAAAATTAGAGTTTAAAGGAATAAAGTTGGAACGTGCTTGGAAAGCTTAAAAGTCAAACAACACTCCAATAAAAAAACAAAGCCAAACAGTACAAGCAAAAAAAAAAAAAAAAAAAAAAAATCCATGAAACAAAATACATCCAAAACCAAAGAATAAAGCCTATCAGAGTCTAGGTGGCCCGTCGCCTCCGTGGGGCAACGTCCTCCGAGTCATCCCTAGCTGTTGCACTCTCTCCAGCCTCGCCTGTCCAAGGAGTCAACACAATCTCCTCATCAATCCTAACCCCCTCACCAGCGTCAGCCTGAGTCTAACCCTCAAGTGCACTCAGCAGTGCGTTCCTCCTCAGCTTTTCAACCGGCCAGACAGCATTCACGAACCAGGCCCGATACTCGGGAGAAGTCTGAATACCAGCAGGATTAGGTAAAGGCCTAACCATCTGATGATCTCTAACCCAAGCTCTAAGGACAGCACGGGTAACTCCCGGAGTGATGGCGGAATCAGATAAAGAGTCATCCATGATCGGTACAGTCTGATCTATTCCCATCTGCCTCATAACGCGTGAAGCACAGTACCAAGTACAATGGGTAAGGCCTAAAAGGTAAACCGGAGTATGGTGAAAGCTGACCTGGATAAAGCGGGTAATGCCATACCAAGGTACGAACCACAGCACTTCATTCGGATCCAACTCAATCAGCCATGAGGTCCAGGCATCAACAGACGGATGTGTGATCAAGATCCTCCGCATGCGATACTGGACAGGGTTATAAGGCAGCAAAGTAGGAGTGGCAACCACTCGGAGATGGTCCTTCAACCAAACCTGAGTAACAGATCCTTTCTATTAAAAAGAGACAGACCAAAAGAAAAAGAAAATATATATATAATATAGAAAAAGAAGAAATACCTGAAGAATAATAGGAGAAACCGTCCAATCCTCAAAGCCTAAAGCGGCTCTGTCGAGACTCCTGATGGTTTCTGCCAGCACAATACCACCTATGCAACCCATATCCTCCATCTGCCGAACCATGGGACAAAGCCGCAGATCCCCGAAGCCCGGATCCTTGTTGAACAAGAAGCCAGCTAATAAACAAAAAACCAAGGCCCGCATTCTTAGCCTCATCCGGTCTGGATCATCTGAACAGACCCCTGAGAACTCATCAATCAGGGGCAGCAGAACTGCTTTCTGATCACCAACAATCATAGCCATAGCTTGAGATCGGCTGAACTGAAACAGGCTTTCAAACGATCGAACGTACCCGATCTTGACTTCATGCCTGACCAAAGGGGCATTGGGGTCGCACCCTATGATAGCACAGAACTCCTCAAAAAGAGGACACACCTCCTCCATCATGGCTCCGAACCGGAAAACATGGGCCTCAGGATCCCAAAGTCTGATGCAGGCCCATAAAAAGTTCCAGTCGATCACCACCCCCCTGAGCGTGACGATAGGAGAGAGACCGTACCTCCCCAAGTTGATCTTTTCGACTTTGGAGAGACTCTTAATCCAGCTGTGAGTAAAAAAGGGATTCATTCTTTGACGTTAAGAAGAGAAAGAGAGAAAAGAAGAGATGAGTGAAGAGCCAAGCAAAGAAACTTGTTTTTATAGAAGAATGCGCCGAATGATGGCGGCAGCTGCCGCCAAATTGCCACTGAATGAGGGCGGCAGCAGCCGCCAAAACGTCAGCGGCAGCAGCCGCCGACGGTGGGGGCCATATAAAAAAAAAGAGGGGGAGGGGATGAATAAATAAACAAAAAAAAAAGTACATCCGAAATGGTGAAACCCCATTTTCATTTCAAACATGCATACATGATTTCAGTACTAACTAGTTGCAGGTACAGATGACATTCAGTACAGAGGTACAGTCAGAATTCGACATAGAAGTACAGTAAAAGTTTAGTACGGAAATGCAAAAAAAAAAAAGAAAAAAAAAAAAAAAAAACATATCCGGCAACCATGGCTTCAGCGACGGGGCCTCCTCCTCCTCTAATCGTCATAGGCCATCTGAGTCCAGGCTGTAATCAGTTCTTGCTGCATCCCGAGAACCAGTTCCATCATCTGATTGACCAATCCGTCAGGAACCTGGAAACCATACAAAGAAAAATGTAAGTTAACATCAAATCTCTTACGAATCCTTTTTGTGAGAGATATGTAAGGTTTTACCTCATTAATGTCCTCAGAAGGAAGAGTCGCGCGATCTATATTCTCCAGGGAGACCTCTCGAAAGGAAGGAGGACTATCAGGAACATAATAAGGAATACTGTATGGAAGACGTAAATTGACCAGATCTGGGTGAAGCGGCCTGGTAGCCTCCAAAACAGCCCGGGGAGCCCTAGAAGGACCAGTCGATCGACTAGGACGGGCCGATCGGCTGGGCCCAGCCTGCGAAGGACCCGCAACCGGAGTAGAAAAGGTGGATCAGTCGTGGGCCTCCTCCTTGGAGTCCTAGTCGAGGGACCCGAAGCCCGAGAAGAACGGGTACCGAGTGGCTGAGAAGGTACCAATCTCTGAAAGCTATCAAGCCGGGATCCGATGGGTTGCATGAGAAAAGTTCTACAGAACTCGTCATAGTCTCCCTCTAGGGTGAACTCCACATGCGGAACACCCTCAGTATGAACATCGGTCAACATCATATGCTTGCCCGCTCGCATGTCTTCGGGAGGGGAATAAGGAATAGAGCGGCAGCCTCTTATTTGAACGTTTACTCTCTCACCTAAGTAATATCGTCTCAGGACGGGGTGCGACAAGACCACTCTCCGCTGGGACAAGTCATCCGATCGCTGGAATTGGGGGTCAATTTGAATCCAGCTCTGCAGGCGGGTCATCATTGCCCTTGTCTCCACCTGCAAGAAAACGCAAATATGTTAATAAATCCTTTTTATTCAACATATTCAAGAATAATTAAACACATACCTGCGCCAGGCTACACGTATCGAAAAAGGCTCTCAGATCCTTTAGGGATTTCTTGTGCTGAACAGTATGAAGGTTTGGCCGGTACCATCTCCAAGCCAAGGGTACCAACCCCAATCCAAGATCAGCATTAATTAGCTCTGGGCGAGTGAAGGGAAAGTACTCATATGCCCAAGTCTGTAAAAAGGAAGAAACAAAAAGTCAAAAAAAAAAAAAAAAAAAAGATGATGAAAATGAAAATTAAAATGAAAAGAGAAAGGAAGAACGTTCTTACCTCCCAGAAGTAGTAAGTCCCACTGAGTTTACAATGGCTTCGACTCAGACCACACATGTCATCATACATGCGACTCAGGATAGCGCCGGCCCAGTCGTAATCCTTGAGGTGAGCTAGGTTTTCTAAACTTTTTAAGATGGAAGGATTAAAGTGCTCCTTCCTATTGGACCAGAAAGTCGAAGCAAACAGCAGCAATAAAGTGAACCTAGCTGTCTGAGTAGCCGTAAGCTCTCCCCGCCTGAATCTGGCGTAAGTGTTGGGAGCCTGGAGGTATAGCCAGCGTCTGGAGACGCTCAAAGCCGGGGAAATGGATTTTGGCCCGACAACTCGAGGTAAATCAATCCCGATCAGCTCCACCATCCGGTCAGGAGAAATCTCTATCCTCCAATCGTCATATAATTCGATCGGTCGAGTGCCGAACGGAATCCCGGAGATCACTGAAAAATCTACCGGAGTCATCGTCAACTCGCCCCAAGAAAAATGGAAAGTATTGGTGGTGTCCCACCATCTCTCGGCCAAAGCGCACAGTAACTCCTTGTGACTGATCCGGCCCATATCCTGGTGTCTCAAGCAGCCTAAATGAGACGGACTGATAATCGCCCCAATGGGGTGGTTAGGATCAAGTACCTCGAGCGGGATTTTGGACATGGAGGTCTCACCTACATCCACTTTAACAAAAGGGTCCTGAAAAGGCAAAGCAATCTAAGAGTTGCTCTTCGGTTCTTTACTAAAGACAATATCTTAGTTTCATCACAAAAAAAAAGAAAAAGAAAAAAAAAAAAAACCGGCCACGGAGGCCCACAAACATCACAATCCGGCCATGGAGGCCCAAAAATCGCAATTCGGACACGAAGGCCCGAAAAATCACAATCCGGCCTCGGAAGCCCGAAATTTCACTACCCGGCCATGGAGGCCCAAAAAATTCCTAGTGCGGTCTAAGGCCCGAAAAGGTAATAATGATAATACAATTATAAGCAAAATATGAGCGAAGAGGAGCTTACCTGGGCGAAGATGCCGGTTACAGAGGCGTGAGTATCGGCGTCCAACGTAAGATTGGCTTC
Source organism: Jatropha curcas (assembly GCF_041381405.1). Classification (NCBI taxonomy): domain Eukaryota; kingdom Viridiplantae; phylum Streptophyta; class Magnoliopsida; order Malpighiales; family Euphorbiaceae; genus Jatropha; species Jatropha curcas. The sequence goes on from NC_143153.1 coordinate 14,475,208, forward strand.
TTCGACGGAAACCTCTACAGATTCCAGAAAATCGTCATCACTAAAATCCGAAGAAGCCATAGAGAGAGGTTTAAAGCCTTGAAAGTTGAGAGGATTTGAAGAAAGCTCCTTGATCTAAAGAGTTGAGAATGGATGAAAATGAGAATTTCAAGCTATTTATAAGCAAATGGCTAAGGCGCGGGTCTTTTAGACGCGTCCGATTTTCGCCTCCAAAATTTGTGTTTCAGATAACCACCGACTCCCATAAATCATTTTTATGGTCACCGGCGGGGGGCAACTGTGAATACTCAAATTTTGAGGCTCAAAGAGCCAATTATCCCGGACTGCAAACAGTCCGGCCGGACCGAAGGCCATTTTGAAAGTTCACCCGAAACTCCCAAAAACCTCTCTGAAGTGAAAGACCCGAGGGAGCCACCAAGCACGGCGGCACCTGCTGCCGGCCATCGGCGGCACCTGCCGCCGATCCCGGCGGCACCTGCCGCCCGACCGCCCCGACGGCACCTGTCGCCGGCCATCGGCGGCAGCTGCCGCCGATTTCGGCGGCACCTGCCGCCCTTGGTCCGAAAATGCCTATAAATAGACCATTTTCAGTCCAATTTTGACACCCTTGTCTGTGTTGACGGACGATCTTCCTCCCTCCCACGCTCTTTGCGATTTCTCTACCGCTTTTTTGCATTTTATTTAATTCTTATTGTGTTTTTATTGTGATATTTGGACACTAAAATTGAACAAAAACTAAATTAATTTTCCCCAAGCAAGGAATTTAATCTGGAATTAAGAAGTGGTCAGTTAAATCAGGTACGTAAACGAAACTCTGCCTATTTAATTTTAGCACTTCATGCATGTTTCTCTTCTACTCCTAACAATTCTATAATCGCATAAATGCATTCACGTCATTATTTTAGACAAATAAACTGTCTTAATTAATTTGATTAAAGCTTAAATGCCCGGTTAGTCAATGATCGTGGCATTAAAGCCTTAAATCCGATAATATTGGCTAAAAGAGCCTAGTTAATTAATAACTACGGTTCAATTGCCTTATTTCGAACAAATCTGGCTTGAGTTCAATTAATCAATAATTGTGGCTAAAAGCCTTAATCAATCACGTTTTGGCAACAAATTGCCTACATTTAATCAATCAATTCGACAACAAATCGTCTATGATTTAATCGATTTTTAAGCAAACAAATTGCTTATAAATAAGATTAACCATTTTAGCGACAAATCGCGTAAAATCGACATTTCTGGCAAAATGCCTTAAAATGAACCGATTTTCGGCCAAAGGCCTAAAATCAACCATTTTAGCGACAAATCGCGTAAAATCGACATTTTTGGCAAAATGCCTTAAAATGAACCGATTTTCGGCCAAAGGCCTAAAATCAACCATTTTAGCGACAAATCGCGTAAAATCAACATTTTTTGGCAAAATGCCTTTAAAATCAACCATTTTCGGCTCAAAGCCGTAAAATCGACATTTTTTGGCAAAATTGCCTAAATCAACCAATTTTCGGCCAAAGGCCTAAAATCAACCATTTTAGCGACAAATCGCTTAAATCGAACATTTTGGTAAATTAATTGCCTAAATCAACTCATTTCGGCCAAAGACCCTAAAATCAACCATTTTGGCGACAATCGCCTAAATTACACATTTTAGCAAACGAATTGCTTAAATCAACACTTTTTGGCCAAAGGCCTTAAAATCAATCATTTTGGCGACAATCGCCCAATCAACACTTTTGGCAAACAGATTGCCTAAATCGATATATTTTGGCCAAAGGCCTTAAAATTAATCTTTTAAGCGACAAATCGCTTAAATGAACCATTTTAGCACAAATGCCTCAAAATCAACAATTTTGGCGACAAATCGCTTAAATGAATCATTTTGGTACAAATGCCTTAAAATCAACACATTTTGGCGACGAACGCCTAATCGAATCAATCGATCCTTTGGCAAAATGCCTAAACAAATATGCACAAAGCATTCACACATATGCACAAAGCATACACACATATGCACAAAGCATTCACACACATGCACAAAGCATACACACTTATGCACAAAGCATACACACATATGCACAAAGCATTCACACACATGCACAAAGCATACACACTTATGCACAAAGCATACACACTTATGCACAAAGCATTCACACTTATGCATAAAGCATACATACTCATGCACAAAGCATACACACTCATGCACAAAGCATACACACTCATGCATTAAGCATACACCTTCAAAGCCCTTTTAAAAAGGCCTATCGAACTACGTTGACTTTGATCTTCCATTCAAACGGAAGTACGTAGGCACGTTCGAGATTTCACCCCGGGTGGCAAGTCGAAATCATCGAAATTACTTAAACATTTCATTAATCCATCATTCACCTTGCAAAACATTCTTTCATCGGTTAGTTCATCAGCATGACATAGTCTCGGGATCCATCTCGGGTTTGCATACCATGTCTTACACATTGGGATAATTAATCTAGTAACTAGGTTAATTAAAATTGGAGTCATTTAGGGTTTTTTCCTAGTTTACCCTGAAATAATTAAACAAGGTGGCGACTCACACACTCACGTGCATTTCTTCCTTTTGTCATATGCATCACATGCCTCTGCTTTTGGGAAAGGGGTTCACACATACCACGTCTCAATCATGCATAGTAGAGCCCAAATCAAAATCATTCTTTCACAAAAGCAATAATTCTTAATCAAAACCTCTTCATTTAGTACTCATCAGTTCAAAAGTTTTACTCAAAACACTATAAATGTATATATACTTAATATAGTATAAAAGTACATAAATCAAGAACTTTTCAGCATTTCCAAAACTTGACCTCTACTGGGTTTTTAATACATAATTTGAGTTATGGGTCTCCAAATTGAATGAAATCAGATTCATTAGAAAGCTAAGACAAAAGTCTACAAATGTTCAGAAGGGACCACAGCCCATATCATAGAGTAAGATAACAAAAAAAAGCTCAGAACACAGACCAACAGATCAGACCTGATTCAGCAGAACCAAGTCCAATGTTTCTTGAATTCCTACTTCACCAAACACTCACATGAAACCAATCCAGAACGAGAGAATTGTCAAGACACAGGGAAACAACTTTTATGAAGAACTCAGAACCTAATCTTATCATTATAGTGGTCAAAATGGATACTCAATTTAGTAATGCATGTGGCCCGACACAACAGAGTCAGTTTGGGTGTTTCAGCCATAAGGTGAGCTATGTATCTCCAATTTGGACACAAGAGGATGGGTTGGAAAGATAAGAAGTAAAGCTATAACTTTTATGAAGAACATAAGACATTATGTTGCCATTTGAGTGGTCAAAATGGACAATAATTTCGGATATACAGGTAAGACATCATAACAGAACCAGTTTTGGTATTTCAATCATAAGTTGAGCTACAAGTATTGGAATTAGACATAAGAATATGTTTTGGAAAGCTGAGAAATAGATCTACAACTTTCATGAAGAAGTCAAAAAAAAATGGGAATTATAAAGGGGTCAAAAATGAGTTCCAATACCACGGCAGAACACATCTCACATTAAAATTCAGCAATTTCAACAAAACATACAAAGTTCCCAAAATATATTCAAAACCCTAACCATGTAAAACAACTTAAACAAGTGAAATTATGATTGCACTAACCTTATTAACAAGCTTGAATAAGCTTGGAAAGCCTTACTCCTTGGCTTTCTCTTTCCCCTTTGAGGATGGTTCTCCAACCTCTTCAAAGCATGAAAAATCAACATTACAAGCAAAACTTGACAAAAGAAATAGTTGGAGCATGATTTAATGCATCAATAACATGTCTAAACCATGAATTCTACTTAACAATTCACAGAACTCAAAAACCACAACTTACTTGCTTCAATGGTAACTTCACTTCTCTTTGCTTTTAATCACAAATCTCAACTTCTACTCCTTAATTCTTAAGCATTAAGTCCTATTCTATGGTTTAATTAGGTAGTTTGGTGGTAAATTTGGAGGTAAGAAAATGAAGAAAATGAAAGAAGAAGGAAGAAAATGGAAATGGCGTGGAGAAGAGAAGAGAAGAAAGACAAAAATGTTGTGGTGTTTACTTTTAAGTGCCAAAGTCAAATTTGACTTCCTAAAATCATGCAAAATGTGTGGCTAAGATCAAGTCCTAAGTAATCTCATCCAATGGCTCTAAATATTCCTCAAATAATTCTCTTCTACTTCTTATTTAACTCCACCAATTAATTAAATTAACTCCACTAAAATAATTCCTCATTTATTTCTTAATATACCACACTAGAAATATTATGCATTTAATACATAAACTCTCCAAAAATATTCATTAAATATTTTCTACCCACCTAAATCATGCAAACATGCTCCAAAAATAGTAAATAAAATATTAACTAAGCATAGTAATTTTTCCGGACTAAAATAATACCAAGTCCCGGACCGATGGTACTATTCACAGACCGGTAAATCACTATTACCGACACTAAAAGAAAAATCAGTCTGTTACACACCACCTAGTTCAGCTATTAGGGCAGTCCTTTGGGCGGCCAATGCCTCATTCATTCTAACATCCATTCTGGCCTCCAGTTGTTCAATGAGGTTTTGGATGTCAGTAAGTGATGCCATTGATGCAGGTGAGGCCGTTGGACTTGTGGGTGAGAGCTTAATTGGTGTTTCGGGTACAGGTGGTCTTTGGAGAGGTACCTGTGAAAGGACATAGTCAAAACGATTAGACTATCCTATATAAGGTGTTTTCATAGGGTATGTGAGATAGTGTAAGGTAGGGTAGTGTATGGGTAAGGTATTTGGACTTGACCCTTGTGATGTGGGGTGGTATGACCAAACAATGTAGGGTAATGTTGGTATAGGGAAGAATGACTTGACCTTGTGAGATGGGACGGTTTGACCCTGTGTGGTAGGGTAATGTTGGTATGCTAGGACACTTAGGATAGGACCCAATGGGATGTGATATGTAAGGTAGAGTGCTTTGGGCTGGACACCTCGACTTTTTGAAAGGCCCTAAGTTCTCAAAAAAATTTTTTTTTTGGGCTTTAGGGGCCAAAATGTGAACTTTTGGGCCTTTGTGGCCAAATTGGGCATTTTTGGGCCTTTGGGGCCAAATTAAGAATTTTTGGGCCTTAGGGGCCAAATTGTGAATTTTTGGGCCTCTGTGGCCAAAATGTAATTTTCCAGGTCTCAGGGACCAAAATGTAATTTTCCAGCTTTGAAATGGAATGTTTTTCTTTGTGAAGTATGGGATGAATGCGTGAATACGCACAACATCACAACATAATTCATTTTAATGGAATGATTCAGCATCATTGGGTGCATACAGCCCTAAAGGATAGGTTCTATAGGCTATGACACAAATAGAGAATAGGCTTATAAAGGGACCCTTGAACCTTGAGCATGGATATACCTAACCACATGTGAAACAAGGAGTTTCGCGTGGGTCCGACAGTACGCATACTCATGGGCCACCCCCAAAAGGATTAGGGATGGTTTGCCGTAACAGGGAGGACGCTTTGGGTGTCCGTCGACATAATCAAGGAGACCTGCCGATCAGCGCTACTTGCTATCCAGACTCAGAAGTTTGAACAGAAAGAAGAAATTCATTTAAAATTCATTTTTTTATGCAATGGAGAAAAAGATTCTCAATCGTGCAAATAAATCAACAAATTTAAATGATTTAAAATAAATTTCAATTAGGTCCAAACTTTTCTTATTAAGCATTTTTAAAGAAAGAATACTTAATCCTTGCCAGGGTACCCTGCAAAACAAAGCATAGTAAAATAATACCCTAAAGAAGGGCAGGTTAGTTTACACAACAATTGTAGTCCACTTTATGTAAAACGATTACATAAGTCCCTAGCAGATTCGCCAAACTGTGAACCCCTACCCCAAATATCGCAGGCATATGAATGCATGTGATAAAGGACAGAAATGCACGTGAATGTATGAGTCGCCACCTTGTTTAATTATTTTAGGGTAAAAAACCCTAAGTGACTCCAATTTTAATTAACCTAATTACTAGATTAATTAACCCAAATGTTTAAGGCATGGTCTACGAACCCGAGGTGGATCCCGAGACTATGTCATGCTGGTGAACTAACCTATGGATGAATGCTTTGCAGGGTAAAATAAAATAATTGGACCAAATAAAATGTTTATGTGATTTCGACTTGCCGCTCGGGGTTAAATCCCGAACGTGCCTACGTACTTCCGTTTGAATGGAAGATCAAAGTCAACGTAGTTCGATAGGCCTTTTTAAAAGGGCTTTGAATGGGTATGCTTTATGCATGAGTGTGTGTATGCTTTGTGCATTTTTGTTTAGGCATTTTGCTAAAGATTGATTGATTTTTTTAGGCATTTGTTGCCAAAAGTGTTGATTTGAAGGCTTTTAGCCAAAAGATTGATTTAGGCAATTTGTTGCCGAAAATTGATTGATTGAGCGTCTATCGCCAAAATGCTTGATTTTAAGGCTTTTAGCCAAAAAGTTTGATTTGGGCAATTGTTGCCAAAAAGAAGTGTTTGATTGGACTTATTGTTGCCAAAAATGGATTAAGGCTTTTAGCCAAAGAGTCTTGTGATTTAGGCAATTGTTGCCAAAATTTGATTGATTGGGCGTTTGTCGCCAAAATTGAATGATTTTAGGCTTTAAAGCCAAAATATTGATTTAGGCAATTTATTGCCAAAAAATGTTGATTCGGGCGATTGTCGCCAAAATTGAATGGATTTAAGGCAATTTATTTGCCAAAAGTGATTAATTGAAGGCTTTCTAGCCAAAATTTGATTTAAGCGATTTGTCGCTAAAAAATGGTTAATCTACTTATAGACAATTTGTTTGCCAAAAGTGATTAATTGATTTGCAATGTAGGCAATTTATTGCCATAAAAAAAAACATATTTAATTAAGGCCTTTTAGTCACAATCATTGATTACTTGGACTTAAGCCGAACTGTTCGAAATAAAGGCAATTATACCATAGCCATTAATTAACTAGGTATTTTAAGCCAATATCGTCGGATTTAGGCTTTAATACCACGATTATTGATTAACCGCGCATTTAGCCTAAATTTATTTAATTGAGGCAGTTTATTTGCCTAATGATGATATGAATGCATTTATGCAGTTGTAGAATTATTAGGAGTAGAAGAGAAGCATGCATGAAGTGCTAAAATTAAATAGGCGGAGTTTAGTTTATGTACCTGATTTAATCGACGGCCACTTCTTAACTCCAGATTAAGCTCCTCGTTAGGGGAATATTAATTAATTTAATTTTAGTGACCAATTAACAAAGCACGAAAGCAATGAAAAATAATAAAAAAAATGCAGAAAAGCAGTAAAGAATCGCAAGGAGCGTGGGGGAGAAGGAGCGTCCGTCAACACAGACTGAGTGAGTAAAACTGAGGGCCTCGGGGCCAATTTATAGGCGAAATCGGACTGTTTCGGCGGCTCGGGCCGCCGGATTCGGTGACCAGGGCGGCCGGGTTCGGCGGCTCGGGCGGCCGGATTTGGTGGCCAGGGCCACCGGATTCGGCGGACCCGGCGGCCTGAGCCACCGGGGCTTGCGGGCTTGCTAATTTTTCATTTCGGAGGCTTTTTCGGGAGTTCCGGACCTCCAAAAAATATTCCGGGACCAGTTCCGCGATCCTCGCGACGTCCCGGACGTTTTAAGTATCATATTGGCATACTTTCGGTAAATTTCCAAAATGGCCTCCGGTCCGGCTGGACTATTCGCAGTCCGGGAAAACCGGCTTTTTGAGCCTCAAAATTTGAGTATTCACATAACCTTATAGAGCTATACAGTTGTATTGACTATAAATTGCATAATCATACAGTATAATGAGCAGCAAGTATGATAATGAAAGTATCATGATATGTGTGCTTACATTCCATATGTGAGTACATGTTTATTTCCACATATGTATGTGCTTATATGTTTCTTTATTCGTTGCGATATTCACTGAGTTTTAATAAAAGTTGCAGAATTCATACAGCATAAAGAACACCAGGTAAGATCATGAAAGTATAATGCTATATATGCTTACAAGTTTATTTATTTAATTTTTAAGGAGCCATACAGTTATGAGATGTTATTAATCATAACTTATATGATGAGACTAAAAGTGCATAAGTCATACAGCATAATGAACAACAAGTAAGACAATAAAAATATACTGTTATGTGTTCTTACATGTTTATTTATTTAATTCATACAACATAATGAACAGCAGGTAAGATCATGATATGTGTGATTAAAGGTTCATGTAAAGGAGTTATGAGATAATTAGAACTAAATTATTTATGTTTATGAATTAGAAGTTTATTCTTTGCTATAAAGATATATTTATGTTGAAATGTACTGATTCTATGATTATCAATGCTTTTATGAACTTTGTATTTTAAGTAAGTTGCCATCGCATTTTGTTAAGTATGTGAATTATGAGCACCACTGAGTTTTATACTCAGCGCGTCGATTTTTATCACGCGTAGGTTGAAGATCGTGGTTGCTACTTGAAGACTTGAAGAGTACTATCAAAGCAGAAGTGACTAATTTGGGAGTAGTAGATTGAGAGTTATATAATTAAGAATTATGGCATGTATAATTATTACATTTGTTAGAGCTTATGTGATTGGAAATATAAGTGAAGCATGTAATTATTTTGGCGTAAGTATTTGGGGATAAGAATAATACTTATGAAATGATTGAATATGAAATATTTTACAATAGTTGGTATGATTAGTTCATGAAGACTTGATATAGATTATGAATGCAATTAATTACTGGATATTAAATGCTATTGAGGATTTATACAGTTATGACTATATATATAAAAAGTGTTATTGTGTTATGATGATTAGTTGGAGATATTGGAAGTTTGAAGTTTAATTGGGAGTGTTTTGTATTCATATTTAGCATACAGGATGATATCAGCATGACAGGACATAAGTTCAACCAGATTGTAGCGTCTCGGCTCGGTTCGTTCGGGTTAACGGGTGGACCGAGAAGGGATGTTACAATTTTTGATATTAGAGCCTAGGTTTAGGCGGTTCTCGGACTATATGTGTATCTATGTAGGAATTTATCTGTTTTGCAGTGAGAGCATGAGTAATTTAAGTTAAAGACATGCCATATTGGGTTGATTGGAAACAACGGTCATTGGAGAATGGTGTCGTGGTAACTGGAGTATATATTGAGGTTACTATTGATGATTAATGGTTATATCCTTCTGGACCATTATTCATGGAGGATAATCTTAGAGAATAATGGATAGGGAATTCACTGTAGTGGTTATTGGAGATGAAATATTATTGAGGAGTTAAGGATTTGTGTACTTTCGTGAGTTGATATGAGTTCTCAATGTTATACGTATTCTATGAGATGTATTTTGAAATTGATTTTTATCCATGATAGTGATAGCATGAGTGACTTGTAAAAACGTTTGTTCGTGTTGAATCCAGAAGAAGCATAGTTTATGTTGCTTATGAATAAATGATTTTGCCATGAAAATTCTTCTCTTCTCTGAACACTTTGAAAAAAAAAATTATTTTAAATTTTCAAGTGTGGTTTTCTAAAGTTTTGATAAATGAAAGGATTGTTTTATAAATGACAATGAAGTCACTTGTATAGATTCATGAGCTGTGACGTATATTGGTTTAGGCCTTAAACATGAAAATAAAATATATGTATATACTTAAGTATGTAAGATGTAGTGTAAACTTGTATGGTTGTGTACGCAAGAAGATACGTTAAGTTATGCATGATTAAGATTATAAAGGTTAAGTTGAAGTTAAATGATGTGAATGTGAAATGCATGCATAAAATGCATGAATGTGTGCACATGTGCCTACGGAAGGAGTATGTTGAGGATGAGTTGCTAGTATTATCTAGGAAGAAAACTAAATGAGTTGGATTCAAGGACATTAGAATCTATTTAAGAAGAGTATTTATTTTAGAAGATGTATGTGATGAAGTTTACCTAATTGTGGTTAATGGATCTATTATGACTATTGAGATAAGCATTTTGCTGGATAGAATACATATATACATATATTCATTGGTGTATTTACATAAATGATCTTAATGATGAATGATTCGATGTGATTTGCTCTAAGAATGTGTGATGAGTATTTCATAAGAACTAATGTCATTATTTAAAGCCATTTAGGAGAAGTGATTTCTATTTATGAGAAATACTTACTACTTGGTGGAGTCAAGTATATTGTGGTATCCATCAAGAATAAGATAAAGTACTATGGTTATAAGAAAAGTATGGTGATTCTTAGGAAGAAGTAAATTACTTAAATCTTGATGAACCTAGTAGTGGATCTTGTATGAATTGTGGCACCTTATGGTTAAATATGGTATAAGTATGACTTATATTCAACAAGATTTAGTTTTTGAGGTTTAAAGTATTTGGTGAATTCTAGATGTTATGTAAGTTTAATGAAAAATTCGATGCTGCATGAACCATGATATAAATATTGGACCGTAATGGTTAAGTGAAATGATGAATGACATTGGACATGGAGAGATAGTTGTCCAACTATTGAATTGATGTTATACCAAGAAATTAGGGAAGTAAGAATGAATCTAGTCATGTTATTGAATTAAGATTTTGAATAACATCAATTACAGAGGTGAAGGAGTATGAATTAGGATGATTTAAATGAGATGATAATCATTTAGAGTTTTTGTGACAATTTAGGAATCATGGGTATTAAGATTCGATGGAAATAGAAGTAATGATGCATCAGAGTATATACAAGATCAGACTTACTATACTTTGAGAGTTCATGAATATGTACAAATTGTGGTTCGTGTTGATCTCACTATGTTTATATAAGAATAAATTCTAAGCCATAATGATCAAGATTTTATAAGTGATCATTCTTCAGACAGAAAAGATTGGTTAATCATTAATAGAAGTATTTATAAGTCATGGATGATTTATGAATTTATGTGAGCTATCTATGATTAAAAAAAAAAAGTGGAATTGCTATCACTTAGTGAATTCTATTTGGATGGAACTACCAAATCATTAGGGATAAATGGTCACGTTGGAATAGTCTATGGCACATTGCATGATTTATGTAACTTTGTGATTGTGTATAATTACTTTCATGTATTGACATTTGGAACTTTGGTTTCATTTTGTTTTCTTCTTGAGTGGAACTTGCAAGTATGCATGTATGACTATATGAATATATGCATGACAGTGGATGAGAAGAAGTACCATGACGAAATTAAGTACCATGACGACATGAAGTTATTCATACAGTTATGAACATAAACTATATGATCTCAGGATATGTTTCTATAATCTCTTCATGCTTTATGAGAATTTACTTTTTGCAAATCTTTGAATAGGCTATTGAAATGAAATGCCTTGATATGTATATGAGAAGATGATATGATATGTATATGATATGATATGTCTATGATATGCTGATATGTTTGGTATGGGCGGTATATAAGTCTTTGGATTGAGTGCTGATATGGACTGGATATATTAGCTAGTATGGATGTTCATTTGGGAGAATCACGTGGAGAACATAAGGCTAGTAAGTGCTAGCCGATTAACGAAGAATCAAATTGAGTTGGAAACTATTATGAGAGTTGTAAGTGTTTAATGTAAGTGAATTTCGAGGACAAAATTCTTTAAGGGGGGTAGAACTGTAACGTCCCATTTTTCTATGTATGACATAGTAAGTTGTGACATCCTATTGAATCGAGTCATTGCTTAGAGTCAAGTCGGGTTGATCCAAAACCCGGTTTGAGCCATTAGAGTCTAGAGTGGGCTAGAATGGGATGTAACTGAAATAAGGAGAAGAAGTGGACTTACTTGAAGGAAACAAAAATATCAAAGTATAAGGATTAGGATTTACTTGCACTAAAAGATAAAACTTAGGTATTAAGTTGTAACATATTGGCACTTGAGGTACCATTTGGTAATTTTACACACAAAATCATGATATTTTTGGAGTCTACCCGAGACTTCCATTTCACTTTCCCATTTTTCATCTTTATCTTCTTCATCTCCTTCATCTACTTCCTTTACCTTACTTCACCTTCCTTTCTCCATCAATTTTCATGGGATTCAAGCATTACATTCAACTTCTATTCTATCCAAGTAAGTAAACCTTCTTGAATTTCATAATTGAATCCTTTGGTGATATTTTTAGAGTATTCATAAGAATTCTTATTTATAGGTGAAGTGAGCTCAAAGGTAAAAGGAAGTTAAGAAGAAGATTCCAAGCTTGTTAAGTGAAGGTGTGCTATCTCTTTTAGTTTAATTAATTTCCTTGCATGAGAATTTGTGTGGTGTGTTGATAATGAGAAGATATGTTGGTTAATGTTGAGTGAGAGGACTGGAAATGGTAAAAAAGCATGAGATGAAATGAATAAATGAAATAGATATTGAGTTCATGCTGAAACAGGTTTTGCTGGAAAAGTAACTAGTATCTTCACCTTGATTTTGACCCTATTTAATGATGGAATTAGGACGTGTCATAGACGAGTTATTTGTTCCTCTATGTGTTAGCTTTCCATGGGTTTTTGAATCACCCAAATTGGAGTTATAAATTGAGAGATATGACCAAAATAGTACAGACTGCGCAGGTTGGAAAACACGACACGCGCTCGCGAATTTCATGTCGAGGTCGCGAATTGTGCCTGTAAACTCTCTGACTCTCATTTTGTGCTTCTCGCGCTCACAAATTTCATTGCACGCTCGTGAATCTCACCTGTAAACTCACTGACCCTCATGTGTGCTTCTCGCGCTCGCGACTTTTCATGGCGCGCTCGCAACATGTGTTTTGATGCTCATTTGGACCTCTTTTTCTATGCAATTGTATTCCTTTGCTCAATTTGTATGCCTCTAATCATTTTAAAACAAAAAGACAACATGAGAACATGTATCAAAACAACATGCAAGCATGCAAATGATGTGAAATGAGGTAAACAATATGGTGTATGAAGTTATGAATTCTATGCAATTGTATTCCTTTCCTCAACTTGTATGCCTTCAATCATTTTAAAATAAAAAGACAACATGAACACATATATAAACACAAAATGCAAGCATGCAAATTATGACACAAGCATGTGAAAATAACATGACACAAGCATGCAAATTATGACACAGTTACTATGCTTTTGTTTTATACTATTGACATACCGATATTATGCTCCATTGAGGTTAGGTAGAAACCACGTAGATAAGGCTATGTCGCGACATAGGATAGCAGATCTGCGTCCCATACAGTTTGGTACTCCGGCTATAGGCCGTTGAGTGGATATGATTATATAATGGCCATAGCAGCCCAGTCATACAGTATTCATATAGTTTCATACAGTTTTTCTTATCACTTTGGTTTCACTATAACCTTATGGAGCTATACAGTTATATTGACTACAAATTGCATAATCATACAGTATAATGAGCAGCAAGTATGATAATGAAAGTATCATGATATGTGTGCTTACATTCCATATGTGAGTGCATGTTTATTTCTACGTATGTATGTGCTTATATGTTTCTTTATTCGTTGCGATATTCACAGAGTTTTAATAAAAGTTGCAGAATTGATACAGCATAAAGAACACTAGGTAAGATCATGAAAGTATAGTGCTATATATGCTTACAAGTTTATTTATTTAATTTTTAAGGAGCCATACAGTTATGAGATGTTATTAATCATAACTTATATGATGTGACTAAAAGTGCATAAGTCATACAGCATAATGAACAGCAAGTAAGACAATAAAAATATACTGTTATGTGTTCTTACATGTTTATTTATTTAATTCATACAGCATAATGAAGAGCAGGTAAGATCATGATATGTGTGATTAAAGGTTCATGTAAAGGAGTTATGAGATAATTAGAACTAAATTATTTATGTTTATGAATTAGAAGTTTATTCTTTGCTATAAAGATACATTTATGTTGAAATGTGATGATTCTTTGATTATCAATGCTTTTATGAGCTTTGTATTTTAAGTAAGTTGCCATCGCATTTTATTAAGTATGTGAATTATGAGCACCACTGAGTTTTATACTCAGCGCGTCGATTTTTATCACGTGTAGGTTGAAGATCGTGGTTGCTACTTGAAGACTTGAAGAGTACTATCAAAGCAGAAGTGACTAATTTGGGAGTAGTAGATTGAGGATTTATACAGTTATGACTATATATATAAAAAGTGTTATTGTGTTATGATGATTAGTTGGAGATATTGGAAGTTTGGAGTTTAATTGGGAGTGTTTTGTATTCATATTTAGCATACAGGATGATATCAGCATGACAGGACATAAGTTCAACTAGATTGTAGCATCTCGGCTCGGTTCATTCGGGTTAACGGGTGGACCGGGAAGGGATGTTACATGAAATGTTTAGTATGAAAGAAGGAGAGACTATAGCTGAATTAAATTCTAGATTTGCTAATATAGTTAATCCTTAGAGAACTCTTGGGAAGGAAATTTCAGAAGATTAGCTTGTTAAGAAAATCCTTAGAATTTACCTAGAAATTGGGATTTTATAGGAGCAGTTATGAATTACAAAGAGACTCCCGTTACTTATGATTATTTGATAGGAGCTCTTATTTCAGAAGAAATGAAATCTTCTTTGACTGTAGAAGATAAGAAAAAGAAAGGACTGGCGGCTTTCAAAGTAGTTTCTTGTGAAGAAAGTTCTTCTGATCTTGATAGTGATGATTTAGCACTTATTGCTAAAAGATTCAAGAAGTTCCATAAAGAGAGTTGAAGGGCATAGAAAAGTTTATCAAAAAGAACTTTTCACCTAAAAATAGGAACTTGCCAAAGAAAGAACCTTCTGAAGTGGTTTGTTATGAGTGCAACAAGCCAGCCATATCAAGCCGAACTGTCCTAAGCTGAAAAAGAAGTCAAAGAAAGAAAAGCTGAAGTAGGCATTCGTAGCTGAGTGACTCAGAAAATTCTAATTCTGAAAGTTAAAGTGACTAGGAGGAGACTGCAAATATTTATCTAATGGCCACTATCAATTCTGACTCCAAGGAAATCAGCAATCTGACTTCAACACAGAAAGTTGAAAGTAATGAAGCAGATGCAATGGCCCAAAAGTGTGAAGAAAGCAGTGTAAGTATTTCTGAACCTGAATCTAAAAATGATCTTTTAGATACTGATAGTAACCTTTGCACTGAATTTGAAAAGCTTGTTAAAAAGCTTAACGTTCTAAAAAAAGGATTTCAGAAAATTAAAAACTGAATGTAATCATTTGAAAGATGCTTTTTATCAAGAAGTTACATGCAAAGATCTTATCACCGATATATCTTAAAGATTGTAATAATAAATTTTCTAAAAATCTAAAACACTTTGAAGAAAAATAGAAGAATCTGAATTCTAAAAATGAATCTTTGAAAATTGAGATTAGAATTCTAAAGTCAATTTTAGAATCATTTTCTAAAGAAAAGACAAGTTCTAGCTATGATAGAATTTCACAACAGAATCACGTTTCTAATAAGAAAAATGCTATTTCCAATGTTTTGAGTTTAGACATAAAAATCTGACAGTCTCAATAGAAAGAAAAACCATAGTAAGTTGAATATACCTATTACCACTAACCCTCTAGGACCCTATATGAGTTGGGTACCTAAATCTGCGTGATCTTTTCAGGTGTGCCTAAGGAGTGAGATGAAAATAGAAATGTGGTACATGGACAGCGCTTGCTTTAGGCATATAACTAGTGATAGAAAGAAATTCAACAGATTAGAAAAGAAAAACGGGGGTGAGCTTTGGAGACAAAGCAATAGGTAAAATCCTTGGTATTGGTGTGGTAGGTTCTAATCCTTCAATAGAAGATGTATGCTTAGTAGAAGGATTACATTATAACTTGTTAAGTGTGAGTCAGATTTGTGATAAAAATAGAAGAGTGATCTTTGAACCATCTTATTGTGAATTCAGAACATGCATGATAACAAAACTTTATTTATTGGAAAAAGGTTTAAGAACATATACCTAGGAGATCTCTTTGATATGCATAACCTAGACATATGCTTAGTTTCTGGTGACAATTCTAGTTGGTTATGGCATAGAAGACTTGGACATGCGAGCATGCACCTTATTTCTAAATTGTCTAAGAAAGATTTAGTTCGTGGTTTGCCAAAGCTAAATTTCGAAAAAGATCACATTTGTAATGCTTGTCAAATTGGCTAACAAACTAGAACATCTTTCAAATCTAAGGGCATGGTTTCTAGTTCTAGACCTTTAGAATTGCTACACCTTGATTTATTTTGACCTATTACTCCTTCTAGTCTTGGAGGTAAATTCTATGCATTTGTTATTGTAGATGATTACTCTAGATTCACATGGACACTCTTCCTTAGAAATAAGGATGAGTCATATGATGTGTTTGTTCATCTTTGCAAAAGAATGCAGAATGAGAAAGGATACAACATCACTGCGATTAGAAGTAATCATGGAAGAGAATTTGAGAATTAGAAATTCGATGCTTTTTGCAAAGAATTAGGAATCTTTCATAACTTTCAGCACCAAAAACACCCCAGCAAAATGGAGTAGTGGAATGCAAGAATAGAACACTTCAGAAAATGGCTAGAACCATGCTGAGTGATTTTAAGTTACCAAAGTATTTTTGGGCAGAAGTCGTTAATACTGCCTGTTATATTCTAAACAGTGCTTTGGTAAGATCTAAACTGAAAAAGACTTCATATGAGCTATACAAAGGTAGAAAGCCAAATATTGGTTACTTTCACATTTTTGGGTGTAAATGTTTTATTCCAGATAACAAGAAAAATCACCTTGCTAAATTTGATGCTAAATCTTATGAAGGAATTTTTCTAGGATATTCTAATAATAGTAAAGCATATAGGGTGTTTAATAAGAAAACTCTAGTTATAGAAGAATCTATTCATGTTGTGTTCGATGAATCTAACTCTACTTCTAGAATTTTAGAAAATGATGATATTGTAGATTTCAATCAAGAAAAGCAGAATGAACAATCAGAACAACTAGAATAGCCAGAAGATGAGCAGAACGTTGAAAATCAGGCTGAAACAGAAAATGAACATGAAGAACAGAATGCAACTGAAAGACAAATGCCAAAAACAGAAAATGAGAATTCTCAATTACCAAAAGAATGGCGATTCCACAGGTATCATCCTCAAGAGGACATCATGGATAACCCTTCAGAAAGGATGATGACTAGAGCTCAATTTAAGAGATATTTTGGTAATGTTGCTTTCGTTTCTCAATTAAAACCTAAAAATTTAGAAGATGCTCAAAATGATGAAAGTTGGATTCTTGCTATGCAAGAAGAACTAAATCAGTTTGAGATAAACCAGTTTGGAAACTTATTTCTAGACCTAAAAACTGTTGTGTTATTAGAACAAAATGGGTGTTTAGAAATAAGCTTGATGAACAAGGTAATGTTGTGAGAAACAAAGCAAGGTTAGTGGCTCAACGGTACAACCAAGAAGAAGGCATCGATTTTTATGAGACCTTTGCTCCGGTTGCTAGACTTGAGGCTATATGCTTTGTGCATTTGCATGCTTTAAAAACTTCATGTTCATCAAATGGATGTGAAAAGTACTTTTCTAAATGGTTTTCTAAATGAAGAAATGTATGTAGAACAACCGCCCGGTTTTGAAGTCTATGATAAACCAAATCATGTTTATAAACTTACTAAAGCTCTTTATAGTTTAAAACAAGCTCCTAGAGCTTGGTATGAAAGATTAAGTAATTTTTATTAGAAAATGGTTTTTTTAGAGGAAAGGTTGATACTACACTATTTATTAAAAATAAAGCACATGATATTCTAGTTGTATAAATCTGTGTTGATGACTTAATCTTTGGTTCTACTGATGACCTTCTTTGTAAGGAATTTTTCAAGATCATGTAGGGTGAGTTTGAAATGAGTATGATGGGAGAATTAAATTTCCTCCTTGGACTTCAAATCAAACAATGTGATAATGGAATTTTCATAAACCAAGGCAAGTATACTCGAGAATTGTTAAAACGGTTCAAAATGGAGAATGCCAATTATGTAGTACACCAATGAGTCCATCCTCAAAATTAGAAAAAGATTAAAAAGGAAAGAATGTGGATATTAAATTGTTTAGAACTATAATTGGTTCTTTACTATATTTAACTACAGGGATCTAATTATCAGTTGCTATTCTGTTGCTATTAAGTTGCTAAACTCTAAAAATAGTATTAATTTCAAATTACTTTCTAATCCGAGGCTAATCAGTTGCTAATTAGCAAGGGACATAATCCATTACTAAATTTCCCTTGCTAGATTGCGTTTTTCTTGTAGTGATTTAATAACATGTTTAAGTGACATTTGGGCATAAATCCCCAATTAGGCATCATAAGTGAAGGTAAAACCCAAAATCATGTCTTATATACTCAATTCATGCATAAATAATTGATTAAGTGACAAACACTATCAGATCCTAGCATACCGACATGCAAGAAGTCAAACAATCATCAATGGATACTAGTCTCATTTAAGCCACCTTTAATAGTTAACCTTTCCAAGAATCAAGTAACCGTATTAGAGAAAAAAAAAGAAATATAAAGACTAAACTTAATGATATAGCCTCATTTTTGACCTAAAAATCCATTGAAATAACAATAAAAGAAAGGTCAAACGGAAGTCACATAATAAAGAAGCTTGAGCGTAGCTAATGAGCAAATAATTGAAATAGAACCCGAAATAAGTCTAGACTGGAGAATAGTACCTTTTGGAGAATCGTAACACACAGATGTTGCTTTCTTTTGATCTTGAATAGTAGCTTTTAGAGAGCGTATGGTTATCAAGAAATAGAATCTTGGATTTTCATTACTTATATTTTCTGTTGGGAGGAGCAGTAGTTTTAACAGGACTCTTATAGAAACGGGGCTCTCTTGAATTTAAGAATAAGAGAAATAGAAGAAATATGTTGAATCTTATTTAAGATGATGAAAATGGAAATTAAGTAGCATTTGATTATAATTGACATTCTTTTAACTAATAACGAGATCTAACTGCTTATAACAAACTAAAAGATGACTTGACCATCTCTAACAAACTCGAAATTCAAATGCACCCTTTTGCTAGCTTCATGAATTCACTTTGTAACTGTCAACTCAGTGTCCTTTGATATCCACTGTTTGTCGAGATCGTAGCCATTGATGTGATACTGATTCACAATGAAGATGGTTTTTCATTTTTGGGTAATACTATGGTGACTCTGTAATATTGGTATTATTTTACAAGTAAATAGAGGGTTAATTCCTAGTAACATGAAATTACAGAATTCTATATTGTATAATGGCAATTCCAAATTCCTGCCATTAATAACTTCTAACTTGTTTAGCGATTTGTAACAACTTTAAAAGCTGACTTGGCTGGTGATGGCAATTTTAACCGGCGGGCGGGTACCCGATCCAATCCAATTTCGATGGATTCCAATAGTGCATAAATGGGTTTGGGACGGATCAGATAGTATTTTTACAACCAGTATTGATTTCGGGTTGGGTTAAGGAGTTGGGTATCCGCTACTCATTACCCATTTAATTAATATTCTAAAAATATTTAAAATAATTATTTTTAAAGAAAATTTTATATATATATATATATATATATATATATATATATATATATATATACACCTTTCTAATTATAATTAAAGCTATAATTATATTTAGTGTTTAGAAGTTTTTATGAATGTACTTTGTATGTGTACTCATTGATATATCCGTAATTTAATTTTTTTTACATACAACATGATATGGATCAGCCATCACTCAGCCATGAAGCTCAAGGGAGTGAGGAGCACAACAAGGGAAACCCATTAATACTTCCTAGTGGGCCAATTACAAGAAGTCATACAAAGAAAATATGGGGCAGCCATGTCCTTATATGTTCAAGACCAAGTTACACAAGAGCTTCATGATCTTGCTTTCAACAAGTATTGTGTGGAACTTGAAGGCACACCTAGGCTTCTTACATTATTGGAGGCATATGTTGATGGTGTAGCATGCCCGTGCTGATTAACATGCCCTGGCCGAGCTAAAGCCTAACTTTGGCATAATAAGTTAGTCCATTTGTGTTAGTTTTGAGTTGTAATGTTGTTAATGGGTTGGGCCACCATTAAATTCGGCCAACTTTTACTTTTATCCTTAGTTTGTTTGGATTAGTTATTCCTTATCCTTAGTTGGTTTGGATTAGTTATTCCTTATCCTTAGTTTGTTGGGATTAGTTAATCCTTATCCTTAGCTGGTTTGGATTAGTTAATCCTTATCCTTAATTTGTTAAGATTAGTTATTCTTATCCTTAGTTGGTTTAGATTAGTTAATCCTTATTCTTAATTTGTTTGGATTAGTTATTCTAAATCCTTTAAGGATCAAGCTTTTAGATCTAGTATAAATAGCTTTGTTATGTTGTTAAACAAATCATTTAATGAATTCATAAATCTTCAGATTTGTTCATGCTTTTGGCGTGTGCTTTGATTAGAGTGATTGTGAGATTGCTTTCCTCTAATAGCATCAAGAATCAAGGTAAACTTATCAATTTACTTGTGGCATTTATCTTATTCTTCTTTACTCTATTATTAGTGTTCTTGCTTCCTTAAGCTTTGGGTGCCATAGAGGGGGAGTTTAGTTTGATCTTTAAAACTATTCCAATCCTGTGGAATTAATTTCTATAGGGTTTCGTGTTAGTTTGGTATCAGAGCCAAAGATTAAGGTAAATTCTTATTTATCTTAGTTCTAGGGTTTTTGAGTTTTCTTATTTTCTTGAATTCTTGTGTTTACCTTATTATTTTGATTAGTTTTAATTCTGAATTTTGCATCGTTGTGATTTCTTGTTCGTTCTTATTTCTTCCAAAAAAAAAATCCTGGAATTGTGGCTTTAGATTTGTCTAATCAGATAAGTTAAAAAAAAAAGGAAAAAAAAGGAAAAAAATTCGGCCACCATTGAAGTTGTCCTTGTGTTGTGTGGTTTTTGATCCTAATCCATAGAGATTTTGACCTTATCTTGTGGAATTTAAACTTATCCACTTTGCTTCTTGATAGAGCTTATCCTTATCTAGATTGGGTTATACTTTGTGGGATAAGGCAGCATAATTATTTGTCCTTATCTTTTAGAGATTAAACTTATCCACTTTAATCTTTTGATAAAATCTAATCTTATCTACTTTGTGGGATAATGCAGCATAGTTATTTGTCCTTACCTTTTGGAGATTAAACTTATCCACTTTAATCTTTTGATAAAATCTAATCTTATCTACTTTGTGGGATAAGGCATCATAATTACTTGTCCATATCTTTTGGAGCTTAAACTTATCCACTTAAATCGTTGTTAAAACCTAATCTTATCTAGATTAGATTATATTGTTTGGGATAAGGCATAATATTTTGACTTAATTTGGGATTTTATCTTAGGAAACACATGATCCTTGTTTGGACAACCCAGTTATTCTTACTAAAACAGCTTATCTTACACTTATTTGCACAAGCATGCACCTTTAGAGTTAAAATTAATCAAATTGTGGCATCAAGTGAATTCGGTTATCATTTCTGTGTCAAATCTGAATTTTTGGTTTTATTGTTTGCTTGCTTTGATTGGGTAGAATTAAACTAGGTCCATATTTGGTTTGCTTTGTGGTGAACTAAATTCATACATTATCTCCAGAATTCATTTTCTTAATTCTAGTTTTGTTTCCTTTGTTTTTGTGCTATCTTTGCTTCTTCTACATTGTTAGAGTGTGTTTGTTTGTTCCTACACTCTAAGTTTATATAATCAAGTAGTACATAGTCTTGTCCTTGTGCTACCATCCATTTATGTTTGAGTCTTCTTTCTAGAATTTGTGCTTACTTTTTTTGTTAAGGTTTATTCTTTATTTCTAAACGTACTTTTGAGTTGGTTGGTTGGCCTAAGATTCTGAAGTACAATTGGAGGAATTCCAAGGAGTGATTAAAGAGTGTAAACACATAAGGGAGTGCTTTACCATTAACTCAAATCTTTTTGTGTTTTCTATTTTGAGCACTAACCATGAGTACAGGCAAGTCTGGAGATGGTAATGGGGATGGAAGTCAATTAAAGGATCCCCAATTGAAACTTTTTATAGAGTCAATTCAAGGGCAGTTTCGAACTTATAATAACTTCATCCAAGACATGAGAGAGGAGTTGCAAGAGATAAAGGTTTCCCAAAGCTCTAATACAACAATAGCTCGTCCACATACTCCTGGCCTAAATAGATTTCAAGCCCATGATGATGAGGAGATCGAGAACACTAATGTTAGTAAAGTTGATGGGAACTTGGGATCAATCAAAATGAGGATTCTACAATTCAAAGGTAACAATAATGCTGAAGAATACCTTGAATGGGAAAGAAAGGTAGAACAAATCTTTGAATGTCATAACTATTCTGAGGAGAAGAAATCCCACCTTGCAGCTGTTGAGTTTAAGGGTTATGCTATGTTTTGGTGGGAACAATTGCTATTAAAAAGAAGAAGAAAAGGAATGCGACCTGTGACACCATAGGAGATTATGAAGGAGTTAATGCACTAAAAGTTTGTCCCTACTCATTACTTTAGGGACTTGCATAATAAATTGGTGAGAATGGTGCAAGGAGGGAAGAGTGTGGAAGACTACTACAAGGAGATGGAGATTTGCATGGCTAGAGCCAAAATTGAGGAAGATGAACAAATCACCATGTAATGGTTCCTTGGGGGTCTAAATAATGATATCACTGATGTCTTAGAGATGTATCGCTATGATACCATAGAAGAGATGGTAGATATGGCCATGAAAATTGAGAGGTAGAAAAAAGAGAAATCCACCAGCAAGTACTCTAACAACACATGGGGATCTAAATGGTCCAAGGGAGGAGAAAAGAAAGATTTTAAAGGTTCTAATTCCTAAAGGACAGATTCAACTTCAAAAAGTAAAGATGCTGTCCAAACTTCATTTAAGGGCAACAAAGGTATTTCTAACTCTACAACCCCTTCTAGAGAAATTAAATGTTTTAAATGTTTAGCGAAAGGGCATATTGCATCTCAATGTCCTAATAAAAGAGTTATGATTGATAAAGATAATGGGAATATTAGTTTTGAATCTGAAAGTAGTGATTATGATGATATGCCTCATTTAATTGATGTTGATGATGATGATTCAAATAATTTAATACTTCCTGAACATGGTGAAACTTTAGTTGCTAGGCGTGCTTTGAATATGCATGTTAAGGAGGAAAGCCTTGAGCAATGTGAGAACATATTTCACATTAGATGTTTGGTTAGTGGAAAAGTGTGTAATCTTATTATTGATGGGCGTTGTTGCACTAATGTTGTTAGTGTAAGTATGGTGAACAAATAAACTTGGCATGTCTCAAACATCCTAAACCTTATAAGTTGCAATGGTTAAATGATTGTGGGGAGGTGAAGGTCACACGATAGGTGCTGGTGCCATTCTCTATTGGGTGGTACAAAGATGAGATTTTATGTGATATAGTACCTATGTAGGCAAGCCATTTGTTGTTGGGAAGACCATGGCAGTTTGATAGGAGAGCACTTCAAAATTGGTTCCACAACCAGTATTCTTTGATTCATAAGGGTAAAAAGGTGGTTCTTGTATCATTATCACCTCAAGAAGTATATGATGATCAAAAGAAGCTACTTGAGACAGAGAGAGAGGTTTCAGCCTTGAGGAAAAATGGGAGTAAGGCTTTGGGATCGAGAGAACAAAAGAGTGAAAAGAGTAAGGATGGAGAGAAGAGGCCACAAAAATCACAAAACAAATTAATGGCCCAATTGTCAGTGAAAAACCGAGAGAGGGGAGAAAGAAACAAACTTTTTATGCAAGAACTAGAGAGGTTAAGTGCACTATCGCCTTGGAGAAGCCCGTGTTGCTTCTTAGGTATAAAGAGGTTTTATTTGCTGACACTAACACTAACCTTGATAGTCTGCCTTCTATGTTTGTTTCTATATTGCAGGAATTTTTTGATGTCTTTCCTAATGAGTTACCTAGTGGTTTGCCACCTCTAAGAGGAATAGAACATCAAATTGACTTCATTCCTAGCTCCACCATTCCAAATAGACCAGCCTATAGAAGCAATCCAATGGAGACAAAGGACCTACAAAGGCAAGTTGATGAGCTTATGGAGAAAGGTTTGGTGCGAGAGAGCATGAGCCCTTGTGCCGTTCCAGTGCTTTTAGTACCCAAAAAGGATGGTACATGGCGAATGTGTGCTGATTGTAGGGCGGTCAATAAAATCACTGTAAAGTATAGACACCCTATCTCAAGGCTTGATGACATGTTAGATGAATTGCATGGGGCAACTTACTTTACTAAAATTGATTTAATAAGTGGTTATCATCAGATTAGGATGCATTCAGGTGATGAATGGAAAACTGTTTTTAAAACTAAATTTGGTTTGTATGAATGGTTAGTAATGCCTTTTAGATTGTCTAATGCACCTAGTACATTTATGAGGCTTATGAACCATGTTTTGCGTGCCTTCATAAGGAAATTTGTGGTTGTATACTTTGATGATATACTCATTTAGAGCAAGTCTCTTGATGATCATGTTGAGCATGTTAGACTAGTATTACAAACATTAAGGTCTGAACAATTGTATGCTAAGCTTAACAAGTGCACATTTTGTATAGCTAGACTTGTGTTTCTTGGATTTATTGTGAGTGCACAGGATATTGAGGTAGATGAGGAGAAAGTGAAATCTATCAAAGAATGGCCATCTCCCAAATCAGTTTCAGAAGTTAGGAGTTTTCATGGGTTGGCAAGTTTTTATAGAAGATTTGTACAAGATTTCTCTTCAATTGCAGCACCACTCACAGGGAAAATCAAGAAGGAAGTTAGGTTCAATTGGGGAGAAGAAGCAGAAAGCGTTTGACACACTTAAAGGGAAGTTAACATCAGCGCCTATACTTTCTTTACCTAACTTTGTGACTACTTTTGAGATTGAGTGTGATGCTTCTGGTGTGGGAATTGGGGCGGTTCTGAAGCAAGAAAAGAAGCCAATTGCCTACTTTAGTGAGAAATTGAATGGAGCCCAACTCAACTATTCAACCTATGATAAGGAGCTATATGCCTTGGTGAGAACTTTAGACGTTTGGCAACACTACTTACTACCTAAGGAGTTTGTCATCCACACTGATCATGAGGCCCTAAAACACTTGAAGGGTCAAGGTAAGCTTAATAAAAGGCATGGTAAGTGAGTTGAATTTATTAAACAATTTCCTTGTGTGATTAAATACAACCATGGAAAGGATAATGTTATTGCTGATACATTGTTAAGGAGGTATGTTCTAATTACTGCTCTTATCTAAGTTGCTTGGATTTGAGTATGTTAAGAACTTATATGTGAATGATTTTGATTTTGGCAAAGTATATGTAGCATGCGAGCATGGAGCATTTGATAAATTCTATAGACATGATGGGTATTTGTTTAGGGGCAGCAAACTTTGTATACATAAATGTTCTATGCGTGATTTGCTTGTACTTGAATCTCATTATGGGGGATTGATGGGACACTTTGGGGTACATAAGACTTATAATATGCTGAATGAACATTATTATTGGCCTCATATGCATAGGGATATAGAGAAAGTTTGTAGTTCTTGTATTGCTTGTAGACAGGCCAAGTCTAAGTCTATGCCTCATGGATTATATATGCCTTTACCTGTTCCTAGTTCACCTTGGGTTGATATATCTATGGAATTTGTGCTTGGTTTACCTAGGACTTGTTTTCGCCCAAATTGAGATCCCCAAAACCCCGGAAGGGACCTCGGAAAACTTCTTTTGAAAAACTTTATTTATTTATGTTGTTTGTTTGAATTGTGATTTTTACTGAGAAAGTGGTGATAAAACCTTTTGGGAATGCGATGCCGATAAATCGATCTTATAAAACTTTTGAGTCGCCACCCATTATTTCGGCAATGGGACCGTTTCCAATTTTATTTTATAAAAGTGACTTCATTTAACCCAATTTTATTTAAGGCCAATTATTTTTTAAAAGACTGGTCAGGCGTACCAAGTACGATTCTAGGTAAGGGAATTGGGTACGTCGGCCCGTTGGAAGTCGACGCCCGAAAAACCGGCCTCTTTTTACCTACAATTTCTAACTTATTTTGTTTTAGAAAAGTCAATTTATTTAATTAAACCCAACCCGAATAAATCGAACCGAGCTCCTATGTGGAAAATTAATTAATCGTCCCCAAATAGGTTCATTCATTGCATTCATAGCCATTCATAATCACATCCATCATTCACCCATAGCAAAAATAATTAAAAGACTCGCTCTTGCTTTATGGTTAAAGGCGGGCCACAAACCGGATTTAAAATACAACTTAAATAATAGAAATTCAATAAATCCTAAAATCTCAAAAATCATAGTAAATTAACTTGTTTGATTTGATTAGAACACAATCTGCCCATTATTGGTCATTTCTTGAATTAAAATTAAACATTTATTTAATGACATGAAATTAAAATAAAATAAAATAAATATTCTGGAACCCTAGAACAATTGCGTCACGCAGCTGTTCTATGAAGAACAGTTGCGTGACGGAACTCCTAGGCGTGACCTTATCAAAATTTCCAGATTAATCAATCACTTATTTAAAACATAACATTAAATAAAAACATAAAAACGAAATAAAAATTACGCCCACGAGCAGTTCCGTCACGCAGGTGGTCCAGGCAAAATCAACTCCTTTTGGACATGAACAGTTGCGTCACACAGGTAGTAGCTGCGTGACGCAGCTGCTCTGGTCCGTAACTACCTTTCAAACTACTGTTTTTACGGGTTTTTTTTATTAACAGATGTTTAATATAACTCAGAAACACTCAAAAATGGGCAGAATATTACTTAATCGAAACCAAACTATTCAAACACTAAAAAAACGAGATATTTAATAGATTAAACAACTAAGATTGAAGGAGAGCGTTTAGATAGTTACCTAACCCTCAGATTCGAGGATTGCATACGGTTTAGACGATTTAGGAATAGAGCTTCACGATCCCAGAAGTGTTTGTTATCAAGTTTTAACAAGAAAAACTTTCTTTTCTTTCCTTTTCTCTCTTTTTCCCTTTTTTATGACTTTTGGTTTTGTGTTTTCAATCTATGATCTCTAATGGCTTGATCTTCTTCAAGGTAACTCACTGGAGTTCTTGGAGAAAACCCTAGCCGCACTAAACTCTCAAAATTTCTTAAGTCCAAAAATGCCAAAAGTCTAAAGAAAAAAGTCCCGTTTAAAGAATGAAACTATTGTATTTATATGGGTAGGGCGACAGAACAGAGCTGCGTCACGCAACTAACTGCTGCGTGACGGACCCGAGAGCTGCATGACGCAGCTCACTTTTTGTATAGTTGCCGCGTATCCGCACAGAAAGCAAAAACAGTTACACGGGCTTGTCCAGGTGATGTCATCCTGGTTAGAGTTGCGTGATGCAACTACTAGTGCCGTCACGCAACTTGTAGCTGCGTGACGCAACCCTAGCGCAGGTCAGACTCCTTGAACCAGTTTAAATCAATTCTTGGTTAAAAACGGTTCTAGTTGACCCTGATTCCCTATTCCGCATCCTTATATCCTCATTGGGTTAGGCAGGGACATAAAAACACGCGTCAACAGGACTAGGCATGGTAGAGACAATATATTTGTAGTTGTTGATAGGTTTAGCAAAATGGCACATTTTATTCCTTGTCATAAAATTGATGATGCTAATAATGTTGCTGACGTATTCTTTAGAGAGGTGGTACAGTTACATGGGGTGCCACGGACTATAGTTTTTGATAGGGATGCAAAGTTCCTTTCACATTTTTGGAGAGTTTTGTGGGGTAAGCTTGGTACTAAATTACTTTATTCTACCACTTGTCACCCACAAACAGATGGACAAACTGAGGTTGTGAATAGAGCTTTAGGAACCTTGCTTTGTGCTATTGTGGGTAAGAACTTAAAGACTTGGGAAGATTGTTTGTCATTCATTGCGTTTGCATATAACCGTAGCATACATTCTACTTCAGGCTTTAGTCCATTTGAGATTGTTTATGGTTTTAACCCACTAATTGTGTTGGATCTTGTTTCTTTACCTTTAAATGAACTTTCTAATTTAGATGGTGCTCAAAAGGCAGATTTAGTGAAATCTTTACATGAGAAGGCTAGAGCAAACATTAAAAAGAGGAACAAGCAGTATGTTGACAGAGCAAACAAAGGTACGAAGAAGCTAGTATTTGTGCCGGGAGATTGGGTTTGGGTACATTTTCACAAGGAAAGGTTTCCAAACCAAAGGAAGACTAAGCTTGATGCACGTGGAGATGGTCCATTTCAAGTCTTGGAGCGTGTCAATGACAATGCCTATAAGATAGACTTGCCAGGTGAGTATGTTGTTTCTGCCACTTTCAATGTTAGTGATCTGTCTCCTTTTGACATGGATGCAGATTTGAGGACAAATCTTTTTGAGGAAGGGGGGAATGATATGGATCAGCCATCACTCAGCCATGGAGCTCAAGGAAGCGAGGAGCACAACAAGGGAAACCCATTGATACTTCCTAGTGGGCCAATTACAAGAAGTCATACAAAGAGATATGAGGCAGCCATGTCCTTATATGTTCAAGACCAAGTCACACAAGAGCTTCATGATCTTGCTTTCAACAAGTGTTGTGTGGAACTTGAAGGTACACTTAGACTTCTTACATTGTTAGAGGCATATGTTGATGGTGTAGCACGCCCGTGCTGATTAACACGCCCTGACCATTCTAGAGCCTAACTTTGACGTAATAAGTTAGTCCATTTGTATTAGTTTTGAGTTGTAATGTTGTTAATGGGTTGGGCCAGCACTAAATTCGGCCAACCTTTTATTTTTATTCTTAGTTTATTTGGATTAGTTATTCCTTATGCTTAGTTGATTTGGATTAGTTATTCCTTATCCTTAGTTTGTTGGGATTAGTTAATCCTTATCCTTAGTTGGTTTGGATTAGTTATTCCTTATCCTTAATTTGTTAATTATTCTTATCCTTAGTTGGTTTAGATTAGTTAATCTTATCCTTAATTTGTTTGGATTAGTTATTCTAAATCCTTTAAGGATCAAGCTTTTAGATCTAGTATAAATAGCTTTGTTATGTTGTTAAACAAATCATTCAATGAATTCATAAATCTTCAGATTTGTTCATGCTTTTGGCGTGTTCTTTGATTAGAGTGATTGTAAGATTGCTTTCCTCTAATAGCATCAAGAATCAAGGTAAACTTATCAATTTACTTATGTCATTTATCTTATTCTTCTTTACTCTATTATTGGTGTTTTTACTTCCTTAAGCTTTAGGTGCCATAGAGGCGGAGTTTAGTTTGATCTTTGAAATTATTCCAATCTTGTCATGAGTTCTTGGAATTAATTTCTATAGGATTTTGCGTCACAACATTTTACGAAAGTAGAAAAATTAATCAAATCAAAGAAAATTATAAGGATAAATTATAATAATTGGCACTTTAAAAGGTCAATAAAAATAAAATTTATTAGGAAAAATACATAAATCAATATTTTTTTTGAAACTATTAATGATAATCAGCCCATTAGAAACTATATTTTATTTTGTTACCTTAATTTATATACAGATGTAGAAATATGAAAAATACAACGAAAATAATTACAATTTGTTTAACAAAATAAAAAAATATAGAGTATATAACTTTACTAATATCATGTTAATTGATACCTAAAAAAAGTTTTGGTTGTGCGATCATAAATTAAAATTATAAAAATGAAATATGTACTCTTAATAATTTTCATTATAATATTACAATATTCAAAAATATTAAAGTTCTTAATATTTTTGATAAAATTTATTTTTTGATAGGATAGAATTTTTCATAACATCATAATTATATTCCTATGTTTTAGACTCTAACATCTAACATCTGGGTTATTACTTATATATTTATACGGGAAATTTATTATTTAGTCCCTCATGTTTTACAAAATTAACCAACTAAT
The DNA here is from genome assembly GCF_041381405.1 of Jatropha curcas. Lineage (NCBI taxonomy): Eukaryota > Viridiplantae > Streptophyta > Magnoliopsida > Malpighiales > Euphorbiaceae > Jatropha > Jatropha curcas. The sequence continues at coordinate 14,505,207 of NC_143153.1, forward strand.
CTAAGGTTTTGCCAAAATATCTAGCTAGTCCCTCAGGTTTAACTCCGTCTAATTAAAAGGTCCTTCCGTCCGAAAAGTTGGTTTTTTTCCGTTAATTATAGACTAAAAGACTAAAACACCCCTCCCTAGCTGACGTGGACCATAAGGGAAAATTATTATCTAGTCCCTCAGGTTTTACATAATTATCTAACTAATCCCAAGTTTTGCGCAAATATCTAACTAGTCTCTCAGGTTTAACTCCGTCTAATTGAAAGGTCCTTCCGTCCGAAAAGTTAGTTTTTTTCCGTTAATTGAAGACTAAAAGACTAAAACACCTCTCCCTAGCTGACGTGGACCAGTATAAAGCGATAATGATATACCTAGTTTATTTCCCTTTTGTTCCTTCCATGCCATAATGATATACCTAGTTTATCTTTTGCACTCTGTAAATATGGGATATAGCAGTCTCCTGGAATTGCTGAAGATATTCTTGGACAATCAGGATTCTTGTGACAAGGTCTGTGCATGGAAGAGGCTTATCATCAAGCAACATGGATGTTACTATCTATTAGTTAAGCTCGAAGGGGAGTTTGAGGAGGCTGCAATGCACCACATGCTGCTCTTGTGGCAGCTTCAACTTCAGCCTCAAACACTGACAGATTAGCTTTTAATAGCTGTTGAGTTGCTCCTAGCACTAGGGTGGCCACAGTTTTAGAACTGTCGATTCCGATTCCAAATAATGTGGAATTGAAACCTTCACCTAATAGATCTACGATAGTTTGAGTCTAACTGGATTGCGACCCTTGCAACTTGATTTCACTTTGGCGACTCGCACTAACAGAGTTGTTCCCGGCACACCCGCCACACAGTCGCTCCACTAGCACTCCAATTATTTGGAGTGGTACGCTGTGTAGCCTGACGTTGGATTTCACATGCTGGAGCTGCCTTAGGAGCAATTGTGAGTATGCAAATATATATAATTTTACACTATCAATGTACTTGATGAGTAAAATATTAATATGACAATTGTTAAAATTTATTTCTATATGTCTACTATCAGGAGGATGGATTAGAGGATGCCCGTTCTAGACTTGTGACTCCATCTCTACAGAATATTGCTTATGTACTATGCTCCATAAATGCTGTGTTTTGCGCCTTGGAGGAGGAAAGAAGATCACCATAATGCCCCCACCATAACCAGCCCCTCCTGTTGTGATAATAGGCGATATATAGGATGATCCGAAAGTCAGAAACTGTAGCCACGACTGCAACGTCAACATTCTAGTGCTGCACGACAAAAGGAGGTTCGTATTCTGAATGCAGTTGAATGTGATTGCATTCCCTACCCAGTTGCATTTCATTCTTTTACTACATATAGAGATGATGCTAGTCAGTCATCATTTGCATTTCCAATCTAAAGTTCATTAGATATGACTGGTATTCCTATGCCCACTCCTTTAGGTTAATGGGCCCTGTTGTGAACACATATACCTAACATACCGTAGGGTTCCCATCATTTCTTAGGTTTGTTTGATATGCAGTAATGGCAGACTCTTATTAATGCTGGGTTTGCACCATTTGCACGCATATCATCTCAGCACCGTCCAAGTACACATGAAGCTCCATTCGCATCAAGTGCATCTGACTTCCTCTTTACACAACATCAATTTGACCTTAGCCAAAATTCAACCAGATCGTGGTATTTTTACACAATGCTATAGTAAAGATCATATTATGACACAACAAGATGCTGAACCTTTACAATCATCTGAATCACAAGATCAGACTCCAGATTTGAACATTGCACGTCTGTTGCGCCTACTCCAACAAGTGAGTCTCCATCAATTATTAAGCCTCACTCACATACTCATGAATAATGAAGTCATGGAGTTGGGTTTTGGATCGCACGATTATAGAGACCAATTAGAGAAGGCGCCCATCTTGCTGTACAGGAGGACATCATTGGCTTTATATTTTTTATATATATGTACCACTATCTGCAATGTTTTATACTTTAATATAGCCTAGATCTTATTGTTCATAGAATTTGCTTAATAAGATTTCACAATAAAAGGAAGCGTGCCTTGATCCATAGCTATTAATTACCTCGTTGCTGCAGTTCGATTCTCACTGTAATAATAGATCTGTGTTTCTTCACTCTAGCCTTCTGTTTGTACGTTCTCGCTTAATGGTCAGAGAATTATCAACAGCAATGGGAGTTATCTTTTCATGTTCTCTTAAACAACCAATTACCGCTATGTGTTTGAGGTTGTGAATACTCAAATTTTGAGGCTCAAAGAGCCAGTTTTCCGGACTGCAAACAGTTCGGCCGGACCGGAGGCCATTTTGGAAATTTACCGGAGGTATGCCAATATGGTACTTAAAACGTCCGGGACGTCGCGAGGATCGCGAAACTGGTCCCGGAATATTTTTTGGAGGTCTGGAACTCCTGGAAAAGCCTCCGGAACGTAAAACTAGAAAGTGCGCCGGCCGCTGCGGCGGCGGCGGCCCCCCTTCATGGCGGCGGTAGCCGCTATCGCCGGCGGTGGCAGCCGCCGGCGACAGCGGCTGCGGCCGCCGAAACAGTCCGTTTTTGCCTATAAATACAGCCCCGGTGTGACCTTTCAACTCACTCAGTCTGTGTTGACGGACACTCCTTCTCCCCTACGCTCCTTGCGTTTTCTTTTACTGCTTTTCTGCATTTTTAATTTAGCTTTTATTGCTTTCTTGCTTAAATATTTGGCCACTTAAATTAAATTAATTCTAAATTAATATTCCCCAAACGAGGAGCTTAATCCGGAGTTTTTCAAGCTGAAGCTAAGAAGCGGTCACCGATTAACTCAGGTAAATAAACAAAACTCTGCTCATTTAATTTTAGCACTTCATGCATATTTCTCTTCTACTCCTAATAACTCTACAACTGCATAAACACATTCATGTCATCAATTAGGCAAATAAACTGCCTCAATCAAATATGATTAAGCTTAAATACCCGGTTAATTAATAATCGTGGTATTAATGCTAAATCCGACAATATTGGCTAAAAAGCCTAGTTAATTAATAACTACGGTTTAATTGCCTTTATTTCGAACAGTCCGGCTTAAGTCCAATTAATCAATAATTGTGGCTAAAAAGCCTTAATCAATCACGTTTTGGCAACATATTGCCTACAATTAAATCAACCACATTTTGGCAACAAATTGCCCATGGTTCAATCAATTTTTTGGCAAACAAATTGCCTATAAATTAGATTAACCACTTTTTAGCTGTGAACCCCTTCCCCAAATATCATATAGGCATGTGATGCATATGACAAAAGAAAGAAATACACGTGATGTGTGTGAGTCGCCACCTTGTTTAATTATTTTAGGGTAAACTAGGAAAAAACCCTAAGTGACTCCATTTTTAATTAACCTAGTTACTAGATTAATTATCCCAATGATTAAGGCACAATCTACGAACCCGAGATGGGTCCCGAGACTATGTCATGCTGATAAACTAACCGATGAATGAATGCTTTGCAAGGTAAATGATGGATTAATGAAATGTTTGAATGATTTTGACTTGCCGCCCGGGGTGAAATCCCGAACGTGCCTACGTACTTCCGTTTGAATGGAAGATCAAAGTCAACGTAGTTCGATAGGCCTTTTTAAAAGGGCTTTGAAGGTGTATGCTTAATGCATGAGTGTGTATGCTTTGTGCGTGAGTGTGTGTATGCTTTGTGCATTTTGTGTGTATGCTTTGTGCATGAGTGCGTATGCTTTGTGCATGAGTGTTTAGGCATTTCGCCAAAGATTGATTGATTTTTAGGCATGTTGCCAAAAATGTTGATTTTAATGGCTTTTAGCCAAAATGATTTGATTTAGGCAATTGTTGCCAAATATGCTGATTTTAGGCGATTTGTCGCCAAAATGGTTGATTTTAGGCCTTTGGCCGAAAATTGGTTCATTTTAAGGCATTTTGCCAAAAATGTCGATTTTACGGCTTTGAGCCGAAAATGGTTGATTTTAAAGGCATTTTGCCAAAAATGTCGATTTTAAGCGATTTGTCGCTAAAATGATTGATTTTAGGCCTTTGGCCAAAAAGGTGTTGTTTTAGGCAATTAGTTTGCCAAAATGTGCGATTTAGGCGATTGTTGCCAAAAATGTGCGATTTAGGCGATTGTCGCCAAAATGGTTGATTTTAAGGCCTTTGGCCAAAATGTGTTCAATTCTACGACTTTTGGTCGAAAACGATTGATTTTAAGGCGTTTCGCCAAAATGGTTCGGTTTTACGACTTTTAGCCGAAAAAAGGTTGATTTGTAGGCATTTTGCCAAAAAATGTTGATTTAGGCTTTTAGTCACAATTATTGATTAATTGGACTTAAGCCGGATTTGTTTGAAATAAGGCAGTTGAACCGTAGTTATTAATTAACTAGGCTCTTTTAGCCAATATTGTCGGATTTAAACTTTAATACCACGATTATTGATTAACCGGGCATTTAAGCTTAATCAAATTAATTTAAGACGGTTTATTTGTCTAAATGATGATGTGAATGCGTTTATGCAATTATAGAATTATTAAGAGTAGAAAAGAAGTATGCATGAAGTGCTAAAATTAAATAGGCAGAGTTTCGTTTGCGTACCTGATTTAATCGTCGACCACTTCTTAACTCCAGGTTAAGCTCCTCGTTTAGGTATATTAATTAATTTTTAATTTTATTTAATTTTAGTGGTCAAATATCACAATAAAAATGCAATAAAAATTAAATTAAAATGCAAAAAGCGGTAAAGAAAACGCAAGGAGCGTGAGAGGGAGGAGGATTCGTCCGTCAATACAGACAGGTGTGGTAAAAAATGAAGAGGTAAGTGGCTATTTATAGGCCAAAAATGGGCGTAGGGCGGCAGCTGCCGCCGGCGCCGGCGGCAGGTGGCTGGCGGCAGGTGCCGCCCATGCTGGGCGGCAGGTGCCGCCTGACAGGGCGGCAGGTGCCGCCCAGGCGGTGGGGCGGCAGGAGCCGCCGAGGCTGGGCGGCTGCTGCCGCCCAGGCGGTGGGACGGCAGCTGCCGCCGAGGGTGGGCGGCTGCTGCCGCCTAGGCGGTGGGGCGGCTGCTGCCGCCGTGACCGGCGGCCGGCGCCGTCGTGTCCGGTGGTGGCCACCTTGTCTCGCTTCGGGGGCTGTTTTGGGAGTTCCGGACCTCCGAAAATATTCCGGGACCGGTTCCGCGATCCTCGCGACATTCCGGACGTTTTAAGTACCATATTGGCATACTTCCAGTAAATGTCCAAAATGGCCTCCGGTCCGGCCGGACTGTTTGCAGTCCGGCATTGACACTGTAGAAAAGTCAAATTTACTGTAGCAAGGTTAAAATTTGAGTATTCACAGTAGCCCCCCACTGGCTATCATAAAAATGATTTGTGAGAGCTAGTGGCTGTCTGAAGGAGCAAATTTTGAAGGCGAAACTCGGACCTTGGGCCAAATTGGGATTGTGGGGCCTTGGTTTGAGTTGTGAATTTTCGGACCCTAGGCCGAGTTTTGAATTTCGAGCCTTAGGCCGAATTGTGAATTTTCGGGCCTCTGCGGCCGAATGTGATTTTTCGGGCCTCTGTGGCATGAATGTGATTTTTCGGGCCTCTGTGGCCTGAATGTGAATTTTTTCGGGCCTCTGGGGCCTGAATGTGATTGTTCGGGCCTCTGGGGCTTGATTGTGACTTTTCGGGCCTCTGGGGCCTGATTGTGATTTTTCAGGCCACTTGGGCCTGATTGTGATTTTTCGGGCTTCTGGGGCCTGAATTGTGATTTTTCGGGCCTCTGGGGCCTGAATTGTGATTGTTCGGGCCTCTGGGGCCTGATTGTGATTTTTCGGGCCTCTGGGGCCTGATTGTGATTTTTCGGGCCACTTGGGCCTGATTGTGATTTTTCGGGCCTCTGGGGCCTGAATTGTGATTTTTCGGGCCTCTGGGGCCTGAATTGTGATTGTTCGGGCCTCTGGGGCCTGATTGTGATTTTTCGGGCCTTTGGGGCCTGAATGTGATTCTTCGGGCCTCTGTGGCCTGAATGTGATTTTTCGGGCCTCTGGGGCCTGAATGTGATTGTTCGGGCCTCTGGGGCCTGAATGTGATTTTTATTTTTTATTCTTTATTTTTTTATGAAATGATCAAATGCATGGAATTATATTTGCAACTTAAAGATGTTTTAGCCTCTTTGAGGAGTTAAAAAGAAATTTTGCCTCTTAGAGGACTTGAAAAGATGTTTTGCCTCTTAGAGGGCTCGAAAAGAGATTTGTTTTATTTTTGTGTTTTTTTTTTTTTTTTTTTTTTTTTGAGAACCAAGGGTCCACCTAAAGTCGAAATGATCAAATGGCTTGGTTTTGGATGAAGAATGGTTGGCTATTGGTTAGGGTTTCACCCTAGGTTTTATGTAAAAAGAGGTCGACGATAGTTGGGTTTCACCCTGGGTTGTGTATGTTAACACTTGCCCCTGAATCCGACCTGGAGGATTTCGCCCCCTGTTTGATGCCTTTATTAGCTGAAATAGAATTTCTTCTTAATGAAAGACTAGAAATTCCGTGATTACTTCTGTGATGGGAGAATGGTGAAGGTTCTTATCACTTCTTGCCCCCAGAATGGTGCTAACCATGGAATACTTCAAAACATTGGTGTTGTACTTGCCCAATCGATTGAGGAATCAAAGAGAACAAAGCCACTTATATGACTCGAGGAAACAGACAATGTTGATGACATCGCTCGTCTGAAAGGATCGAAGAAACGATGGTCCGAGTGGAGACGAGGTATTAAAGAATTACCTCTCAACGATTATGTTTGACATTTTTAGGGTTGTTCTGGAAACCCCGGGGATTGACATTTTCCTCTTTTTTTTTTTTTTTTTTTTTTTTTTTTTTTTGACTCAAAGAGTGACGCTTTCAAAATGAACTTTTGAGAATGACTCAATTTTTTGTGACTCCTTGTGGAATGACCACTGGTGATGGAGACTTGATTTTAGAGACTCGATTTAGAGACTCAAATTTTTCTTGAAGTGAATTTGGACTCGAAGGAACTTAGTGTTCATCCTACAAAAATGGACTCTCTAAAAGAATTCATGAAAGCACTTTTTGTGTTTTTTTTTTTTTTTTTTTTTTTTTTTTTTTTTTTTTTTTTTTACCTAGTAGCCGCCCTTTCGGGTCTTCGACTCTAGCAGGCTCTTTGCCCTAACTTTTACCTAGACCGCCCTTTCGGGTTTTTAGCCTAGCGGGCTCAATTCTTGCCTGAAGCCGCCCTTTCGGGTTTTCAACTCCAGCTTTTATTTTTCTTTTCTTCTCTTTTTTTTTTATATTTTTTTTATATTTATTTTTTTATATTGGCAAAGAGAAAATGCTTTTTATGATGCAAACTTATGTTTGTGACCGCGCCTTTGTGGCTGCCTACGTATCTCCAAGAACTCTTCGGGGGATGGGGAGAATCAGGTCTTTCGTAGTTCCTTCTGGGATGCGAACTTCGTGCTCGGTTGGTGCGGAATTCATCTCCGACTTGATGTTAGTGCGAAATTCCTTTCCGTCTTGGTGCGGAATTTATTTCCGACTTGGTGCAGAATGACTTGCTGTTGGGGCAAAATTCAATTCCGACTTAATGCTGATTGTGGAATTCATTTCCGATTTGATTTCTTCGGGATTCCTTCCCGGCTTGATGTCTTTGCGGGAGTCCTTCCCGGCTGGATGTTGATGCAGAATTCATTTCTGACTTGATTTCTTCGCGGGTTACCTTCCCGGCTTGATGTCTTTACGGGATTCCTTCCCGACTTGATGTGGATGCAGAATTCATTTCTGACTTGATTTCTTCATGGGATTCCTTCCCGGCTCGATGTCGTTGTGGGATTCCTTCCCGACTGGATGTTGATGCAGAGTTCATTTCTGACTTGATTTCTTCACGGGATTCCTTCCCGGCTTGATGTCCTTGCGGGATTCTTTCCCAACTTGATGATGTTGAATCAACTTATTGACTCGAGCTCGTATGATAGCGACGACCCTAGGCGAATCTGATTTTGTTGTCGTAGTGGTTTTACCACGGGTTGACTGAAATATGACTTGTATTCATCACAAAGAGTTTTGAATACCCACATTGTGGTGGTAACTTGAGTGGCTTGAGTGTCGAAGAAGCTTTTATGCTTTTGTGGCTTCGCCATGTTTGAATTCTTGAGGTTAATTTGATTCCTTTTCTTGAACTTTATCTTCCTCTGAATTTGAAACTTATTTCCTCAATGGTTCTCCTCTCCATAAGGAATTTTGAGGAGACTCTTCCTTTTCCTTGTTTTGAGAAATGGTCCTTGTTTATTAAGGACACTTGTATTTGTGCCATGCTTGGCGCTTGATTTTCAAGGTGTTTGTTGTCATCCAATTTGTGGAAATGACTACTTTTAACTTGCTTTTTCAAAATGTGAGCAGCCGCTTGGTCTTTGTCCTTATGGCTGAAATGATTTGTCCTCTACCCTTGATGGGCTTGAATTTAACGGAGAACTTGCAGTTGACTCGTTTTTGGCAACTTGATTTCCTGTAACTTTATCCTTGATTTCTTTCTTTTGTGCAGAGGTTCCTTTTGACCCGTTTTTTTTCTTTTTGCTTTGTTTGCTTCCTTTTGACCAGGGGTTCCTTTTGTCCCGTTTTTCCTTTTGCTTACTTAGAAGCAGCCTCTCCATAAAGAATTTCGAGGCAACTTGATTCTGAGATGACTTGAGTAGTGTATGGATAGCATTGCGACTTCGTGCAGACCCAACCCAATTCCAAGCATAACTTCTTTATTCTGTTGCTTTTAAGCTCAAAATTCAGACACCTCTCTATCGGAGCATCTTCCATTCTTGGGTTTTCGGAGAAACCATTCTGGCCCTAACCCCTTCAATCGGCTTTGTCTCGATACTGTTTGAAGTCTTGCGTACCCTTTGCTGGATCCTTTCCATGATTACCCTTCAAAACTTCCCTTTTGATGGTGCTTCTTAAGATGCCCCCAGCTTTGATTGATGCAGAGCAAATGAATGGATGAATGCATTTTTCTTTGCCAATTTTTATTATCTTTTTTTTTTATCATCATTTTTTTTCATTATTTGATTTTTTTTTTTTGTGCTTTCACAGGAAAAGATAGAGAGAGAGTATAAACATGATTGGAACGTAAACTGATCCCTTTTTATTGATAAGACAAAATTTGTGTACAAAAGACACTTAGATTTACAAATTTGAGTAGAATGAAAACTTGAATGGAAATGAAAATGAAAAGAAAAAAGAAACTAGGCCCTAAAAGATAGACTCTAGGTGGACTATGATGGACTAGGATCGGATTGACTGTAGTGACTTTGTTCTTCTTGATGCTTCAATCAATCAGACATGTTGTTGTTGGTCTTGAACAATTCTTTTGTTCTTTTGGAGGTTTGATCTCAACCTTCTCAGACACAAACTTCATTCATTTCTAAGAAAAGTTCGAAAGGATCGAACGATTCTTGTTCAGCAATTTTTTTTTTTTTGCATTAATCCCATGGTTAGGCAAGGGATTGGTTGTTATTCAGCTTGCTCTTGGGGATGATAGACCCATTGTCAACCAGGTCTTGTAGACGGTTTTTTAAAGTCCAGCATGATTCGGTCTTATGCCCATGTCCTTGATGGTACTCACAGTATTCATTGGCTTTGAAATTCCGGGGCAGGGGGTTTGGTAATGGCCTTGCTTCTAAGGGCTTCAGTAAATTTGCTTTCACTGCTTCTCGGAACACCAAAAGGATTGGCATGCCGAGATCAGCATACTGCCTCCTTGGCTGATTGTTTCCCAAATTCCCAACACGTAAAGGATTCGTGGGGATTATACTGGCTATTTCATTTGTCTCACTAGACCCAGCATGATTCTGCTTCTTGTATGAGTCTTCTTTGAGCCGACCCAACTGGATTAAGTCTTCCACCTTAATTGCAGTCGCAATGAGCGATTGGAACGTAGGCAGGTACTGTGTTTGAAGCTGTGACTGGTAGACAGGCAGTAAATTCTTGATTATTATGTCAACTTGTTCCTGTTCAGAGGGTCGGTTGATCATTTGAGCAGCTTTGGCTCTCCACCTCGAAAGGAACGAGGAGAAGGGCTCATTGTTCTTTTGTTTAGTGGTTTCCAGCTCCCTCCGGTTAACATCCACTTCGATATTATAATGATACTGCGTGTTGAAAGCATTGCATATGTCCTCCCAATTCTTCATTTTGGAATGGTCCAAGCTTACAAACCATCTTAATGCAGCACTAGTCAAAGATTGCTGAAACAACTGAGCAAGGAGCTCGCTGTTCAGGCCAAAGGGGTTGAGGGCACCCACATACATTTTCAGGTGCGTTTTGGGACAAGTGGTTCCGTCAAACTTATCCATGTTGGGCATCTTGAATTTTGTAGGTAATCTTGCTTTGGGGAACAAGGACAAGGAGTCCATGTCCACCACTTCTTTGTGTGTTTTAAGGGCAGTAACAGATCTTTCTAACAATTCCAGTTTTTCTCTCATTTTTTGAGCTTCCAACTCAGAAGCAGTTTTGGAGGGCATTTCTTCCAAGTTAGGGATAGGGTTTGAGGATGCAGATGTAGCACCAGGTCCTTGATTGAAGGCAGCATTACCATTTCCCCCAACTGGAGCCCTATTTCCATTACTACCGCCTAGTTCAGCTAATAGGGCAATTCTTTGGGTAGCCAATGCCTCATTCATTCTAGCCTCCATTCTGGCTTCCAGTTGTTCAATGAGGTTTTGGATGTCGGTGAGTGATGCCATTGGTGCGGTTGGTGAAATTGGTCTTGTGGGTGAGAGCTCAGTTGGCGTTTCGAGTGCAGGTGGTCTTTGGAGGGGTGCCTGTGAAAGGACATAGTCAAAATGATTAGACTATCCTATATAAGGTGTTTTCATAGGGGATGTGAGATAGTGTGAGGTAGGGTAGTGTAAGGGTAAGGTATTTGGACTTGACCCTTGTGATGTGGGTTGGTATGACCAAACAATGTAGGGTAGTGTTGGTAGGCTAGGACACCTAGGATAGGACCCAATGGGATGTGATATGTAAGGTAGAGTGCTTGGGGTTGGACACCTCGACTTTTCGAAAGTCCCTAAGTTCTCAAAGAAAAAATTTTTGGGCCTTAGGGGCCAAAATGTGAATTTTTTGGGCCTTTGGGGCCAAAATAGGAATTTTTGGGCCTTCGGGGCCAAATTGAGAATTTTTGGGCCTTTGGGGCCAAAATGTGAGTTTTTGGGCCTTAGTGGCCAAATTGTGAATTTTTGGGCCTTATGGGCCAATCATGTGAGTTTTTGGGCCTTACGGGCCAACATGTGAGTTTTTGGGCCTTATGGGCCAAATTGGGAATTTTTGGGCCTTATGGGCCAAATTGGGAATTTTTGGGCCTTTGTGACCAAATTGGAAATTTTAGGACCAAAATGTGATTTTCCAGGTCTTAGGGACCAAAATGTAAGTTTTCAGGTCTTAGGGACCAAAAATGTGAATTTTCAGGTCTCAGGGACCAAAATGTGATTTTCCAACTTTGAAATGGAAAATTTTTTTTTTTTTTTATGAAGTATGGGATGAATGCGTGAATGCGCACAGCATCACAACATAATTCATTTTTAATGGAATGATTCAGCATCATCGGGTGCATACAGTCCTAAAGGATAGGTTCTATAGGCTATGACACAAATAGAGAATTGGCTTATTAAGGGACCCTTGAACCATGAGTAAGGATATACCTAACCACATGTGAAACAAAAAGTTTCGCGTGGGTCCAACGGTACGCATACTCATGGGTCACCTCCAAAAGGATTAGAGATGGTTTGCGGTAACAGGGAGGACGCTTTGGCTGTCCGTCGGCATAATCAAAGAGACCTGCCGATCAGCGCTACTTGCTATCCAGACTCAGAAGTTTGAACAGAAGAGAAGAAATTCATTTGAAGTTCATTTTTTATGCAATGGAGAAAAAGATTCTCAATCGTGCAAATAAATCAACAAGTTTTTATGTCTTAATTAAATTTTTCAATTAAGTTCAAATTTCCTCATCAAGTGTTCTTATCAAGTATTCTTAAAGAAAGAACACTTGATTCGTGCTAGGATACCCTGCAAAACAAAGCATTGTAAAATAATACCCTAAAGAAGGGCGGGTTAGTTTACACAACAATCGTAGTCCGCTTTATGCAAAATGATTACATAACTCCCCAGCAGAGTCGCCAAACTGTGAACCCCTTCCCCAAATATCATATAGGCATGTGATGCATATGACAAAAGAAAGAAATACACGTGATGTGTGTGAGTCGCCACCTTGTTTAATTATTTTAGGGTAAACTAGGAAAAAACCCTAAGTGACTCCATTTTTAATTAACCTAGTTACTAGATTAATTATCCCAATGATTAAGGCACAATCTACGAACCCGAGATGGGTCCCGAGACTATGTCATGCTGATAAACTAACCGATGAATGAATGCTTTGCAAGGTAAATGATGGATTAATGAAATGTTTGAATGATTTTGACTTGCCGCCCGGGGTGAAATCCCGAACGTGCCTACGTACTTCCGTTTGAATGGAAGATCAAAGTCAACGTAGTTCGATAGGCCTTTTTAAAAGGGCTTTGAAGGTGTATGCTTAATGCATGAGTGTGTATGCTTTGTGCATGAGTGTGTGTATGCTTTGTGCATTTTGTGTGTATGCTTTGTGCATGAGTGCGTATGCTTTGTGCATGAGTGTTTAGGCATTTCGCCAAAGATTGATTGATTTTTAGGCATGTTGCCAAAAATGTTGATTTTAATGGCTTTTAGCCAAAATGATTTGATTTAGGCAATTGTTGCCAAATATGCTGATTTTAGGCGATTTGTCACCAAAATGGTTGATTTTAGGCCTTTGGCCGAAAATTGGTTCATTTTAAGGCATTTTGCCAAAAATGTCGATTTTACGGCTTTGAGCCGAAAATGGTTGATTTTAAAGGCATTTTGCCAAAAATGTCGATTTTAAGCGATTTGTCGCTAAAATGATTGATTTTAGGCCTTTGGCCAAAAAGGTGTTGTTTTAGGCAATTAGTTTGCCAAAATGTGCGATTTAGGCGATTGTTGCCAAAAATGTGCGATTTAGGCGATTGTCGCCAAAATGGTTGATTTTAAGGCCTTTGGCCAAAATGTGTTCAATTCTACGACTTTTAGTGGAAAACGATTGATTTTAAGGCGTTTCGCCAAAATGGTTCGGTTTTACGACTTTTAGCCGAAAAAAGGTTGATTTGTAGGCATTTTGCCAAAAAATGTTGATTTAGGCTTTTAGTCACAATTATTGATTAATTGGACTTAAGCCGGATTTGTTCGAAATAAGGCAGTTGAACCGTAGTTATTAATTAACTAGGCTCTTTTAGCCAATATTGTCGGATTTAAACTTTAATACCACGATTATTGATTAACCGGGCATTTAAGCTTAATCAAATTAATTTAAGACGGTTTATTTGTCTAAATGATGATGTGAATGCGTTTATGCAATTATAGAATTATTAAGAGTAGAAAAGAAGTATGCATGAAGTGCTAAAATTAAATAGGCAGAGTTTCGTTTGCGTACCTGATTTAATCGTCGACCACTTCTTAACTCCAGGTTAAGCTCCTCGTTTAGGTATATTAATTAATTTTTAATTTTATTTAATTTTAGTAGTCAAATATCACAATAAAAATACAATAAAAATTAAATTAAAATGCAAAAAGCGGTAAAGAAAACGCAAGGAGCGTGAGAGGGAGGAGGATTCGTCCGTCAATATAGACAGATGTGGTCAAAAATGAAGAGGTAAGTGGCTATTTATAGGCCAAAAACGGGCCTAGGGCGGCAGCTGCCGCCGGCGCCGGCGGCAGGTGCCGCCCATGCTGGGCGGCAGCTGCCGCCCAGGCGGTGGGGCGGCAGGTGCCGCCGAGGCTGGGCGGCTGCTGCCGCCCAGGCGGTGGGGCGGCAGCTGCCGCCGTGACCGGCGCCCGGCGCCGTCGTGTCCGGTGGTGGCCACCTTGTCTCGCTTCGGGGGCTTTTTTGGGAGTTCCGGACCTCCGAAAAATATTCCGGGACTGGTTCCGCGATCCTCGCGACATTCCGGACGTTTTAAGTACCATATTGGCATACTTCCAGTAAATGTCCAAAATGGCCTCCGGTCCGGCCAGACTGTTTGCAGTCCGGCATTGACACTGTAGAAAAGTCAAAATTTGAGTATTCACAGTAGCGACAAATCACTTAAATTAGAAGCTTTGGCAAAATGCCTTAGAATTAATCAATCTTTTGGCTAAAAGCCTTCAAACAATTATTTTGGCGACAATCGCCTAAATCACATCAACTTTTGGCAAAAATTGCCTAAATCAATTCATTTTGGCTAAAAGCCTTAAATCAGTCATTTTGGCGATAAACGCCCGAATAATCACTTTTGGCAAACAAATTGCCTAAATCTTTTGGCTAAACGCCTTCCAATACCAACTTTTGGCACAAATGCCTTAATCACTTTGGCGACAAATTGCCTAACCAATTTTTGGCAATAAATTGCCTAAATCAATTTATTTCGGCTAAAAACCTTAAAATCAATCAATTTTGGCGACAATCGCCTAAATCACAACATTTTTGGCAACAATTGCCTGAATTAATCTTTTTGGCTAAAAGCCATTAAAATCAACACTTTTGGCATCAAATGCCTAAAAATCAATTTTCAGGCAGAATGCCTAAACAAAATGCACAAAGCATACACACACTCATGCATAAAGCATCCCCATTCAAAGCCCTCTAAAAGAGGCCTATCGAACTATGTTGACTTTGATCTTCCATTCAAACGGAAGTACATAGGCACGTTAGGGATTTAACCCCGAGCGGCAAGTCAAAATCACATAAACACTTTCATTGGTCCAATTGCATCATTTACCCTGCAAAGCATTCATTATTTTGGTTAGTTCATCAGCATGACATAGTCTCGGGATCCACCTCGGGTTCGTAGACCATGCCTTACTTTGGGTTAATTAATCTAGCATTTAGGTTAATTAAAATTGGAGTCACTTAGGGTTTTTCCTAGTTTACCCTAAAATAATTAAACAAGGTGGCGATGTGGGTCCCGAATATATATGGCACAACCCAAGAGGGGGGGTGAATTGGGTTTTCTAAAAACTGAAATAAATTTTAGAAATTCTAAACAAGAATTAGAATTCTAAGTGCAACGGAAAAACACACAGAACTTTGTGAGAGTAGAATATGGATTAGAATCTCCTCACAATGTTCTAATTTTAGATATAGAAAGTCTGTGCAAAGTGCAGCTATTGATTAGAACAGCTTCACACTGACTTGTACAATATCAGAGCTTCTTTATGAAGGAAAGTTATTGAACTCAGAACTTCCTCATAAAGTTTGCAAGACCATATAACACTATGTGAAAGATAGTTATTAGAACTTCTTCACAGAGTCTTAATCAAATGTTAAAGTAACTTTATGATGAAGAGTTATCAGGATTAGAACATCCTCATAAAGTTTAGAAAACAAAATAGAAACCCAAACAGTGAATTATACTGGAAATAGAACAACAGTTAGAACATTGTATATTCACTATATTAGAATACCAGAGTTCTAACGTTTAGAATAGATGAAACTTATTGTCGTTTTAGAACATCTGAATATTAAGAATTTCAGCATTTCTAAAAAATTAAACAAGAGTGTGAAAGAGACAGTATCAACCAAACTTCAGAAATAAAGAGATCAACACCGAGAGTTATAGTGGTTCGGCACTAACTCGCCTACATCCACTCCCCAAGACGCATCTTGAGATCCTCCACTAAGTTATCTCTTTTAAAGGGTAAGAGACAAACCAACAGTACAAGGCAAATAGATCAACAACCTAGATCTACCCTTTTGTCCCACTAGATTTTCCAAAGGTTCTAGTTAACCTCAACCCTTTCTGTTTTTGGTAGAGTACAGAAAACTCAATTCAAGACATTGCTATCCCACACATGGAGAAGGTCGCTTGATAACCTCTATCTCAATAGCTTCTAACCTAAGCTATTACACTCAAAAGTTTAACAAAATAAAGAGCCTGTCTACTGTAGAATACAGATTCTAAATAGAGAGAAAGAAACGCCTATATAAGCACAGGAAAAACAGTTTTATCAGATTAGAAGGTCGATTAGAACACAGAACTGTTTTTCAAAATGTAACTGTAAAAATTCTTTTCTTCCTTAAATATGAAAACGTTAAGGTATAGAGATGAAAAGAAAATGGGGGTAGAGTAAGTTTTGAGAGAAAAAGATTCGTTCAATGAGAGAGAGTGCTCTTAAAACAATTACTCTTACTTCACCAAATGTTTAAGGCGTGAGTGTTCCTTTATATATAGGAAACAAGGAAGCTGTCACTTTTGGAAAGAGATTGAAAACAGAATATCTTCTTTCCTTATTTTAGAAGATGTGAGAATCTTTGTTACCAAAAATTATTTCATCCTTTTTGGTAAGAGAATAAAACCCGATTTTCACTTTCCTTTAGAAAAGATTTTCGACAGCATTTATTTTGGAAAGAATTTATTTGCGGAAAGATGCACTTACCAAAACCGAAAGAGATTTCCCTTTCATTTTAAGGTAAGCGAATAACTTTGAAACACCTTAGATCTTTCAAAATATATTTCCGAAAGAGTAAATGATTTTATTACCAAAAACATTAGAGAAGAAAATCTCTTTAGTTTTTAGGAAAAATAAATCTTTTCGATTTAAAGGAATATTTTCGTAAAAGAATTTATTTTGAAAAAATCTAATTTCCGAAAATACTTTTGAGAGAGAAAAAGATTTTTGTGCTCATAAGTAACCTTTCTCTCTATCCTACAAAGTTTCCTAAATGCCTAGATTACTAGGATCTTCGAAATCTTCACTCTCAATGTAGGACTTGCCTTGTATAATTTCTTTCCAAAGAAATTCTGCATAAAATAAAATTAGCACAAATAATATAATTTAAATTTATTTGTTTTGTAATAATCATCAAAATCCGAGATAAGTATTTTGACCCTTGAGCCAACAGGCGACTTATACATCCACGTGCATTTCTGCCCTTAGTCACATGCATTCGTATGCCGGTGATATTTTGGGTAGGGGTTCACAATTTGGCGACTCTGCTGGGGAATTATGTAATCGTTTTACATAAAGTGGACTACAATTGTTGTGTAAACTAACCTGCCCTTCTTTAGGGTATTATTTTACTATGCTTTATTGTGCAGGGTACCCTAGCAAGGATTAAGTATTCTTTCTTTAAGAATGCTTAATAAGGAAAGTTTGGACCTAATTGAAATTTACTTTAAATCATTTAAATTTGTTGATTTATTTGCACGATTGAGAATCTTTTTCTCCATTGCATAAAAAATGAATTTCAAATGAATTTCTTCTCTCTCTGTTCAAACTTCTGAGTCTGGATAGCAAGTAGCGCTGATCGGCAGGTCTCTTTGATTATGTCGACGGACAGCCAAAGCGTCCTCTCTGTTACCGCAAACCGTCCCTAATCCTTTTGGGGATGGCCCATGAGTATGCGTACTGTAGGACCCACGCGAAACTCCTTGTTTCACATGTGGTTAGGTATATCCATGCTCAAGGTTCAAGGGTCCCTTAATAAGCCAATCCTCTATTTGTGTCATAGCCTATAGAACCTATCCTTTAGGGCTGTATGCACCCAATGATGCTGAATCATTCCATTAAAATGAATTATGTTGTGATGTTGTGCGCATTCACGCATTCATCCCATACTTCACAAAAAAAGGGGGTCTAGAAAATGATAAAAAATAGAATCTTGAAAAAAAAAAAAACATTCCATTTTAAACTGGAAAATCACATTTTTGGTCCCTGAGACCTGAAAAATTATATTTTAGTCCCTGAGACCTGAAAAATTACATTTTGGTCCAAAAGTTCACATCTTGGCCCCAAAGGCCCAAAAATTTCCAATTTGGCCCCAAAGGCCCAAAAGTTCACATCTTGGCCCTAAAGGCCCAAAAATTCCCAATTTGGCCCCAAAGGCCCCAAAAATTCACATCTTGGCCCCTAAGGCCCTAAAATTCCCATTTTGGCCCCTAAGGCCCTAAAATTCACATCTTGGCCCCTAAGGCCCAAAAGTTCACATCTTGGCGCCAAAGGCCCAAAAGTTCACATCTTGGCCCCAAAGGCCCAAAAATTCCCAATTTGGCCCCAAAGGCCCAAAAATTCCCAATTTGGCCCCAAAGGCCCAAAAGTTCACATCTTGGCCCCAAAGGCCCAAAAATTCCCAATTTGGCTCCAAAGGCCCCGAAAATTCACATCTTGGCCCCTAAGGCCCTAAAATTTCCATTTTGGCCCCTAAGGCCCAAAAGTTCACATCTTGGCCCCAAAGGCCCAAAAATTCACATCTTGGCCCCAAAGGCCCAAAAGTTCACATCTTGGCCCCAAAGGCTCGAGAATTCCCAATTTGGCCCCAAAGGCTCAAAAATTCACATGTTGGCCTCAAAGGCCCAAAAATTCACATTTTGGCCCCTAAGGCCCAAAAAAAAAATTCTTTGAGAACTTAGGGCCTTTCGAAAAGTCGAGGTGTCCAGCCCTAAGCACTCTACCTTACATATCACATCCCATTGGGTCCTATCCTAGGTGTCCTACCCTACCAACGCTACCCTACATTGTTTGGTCATACCACCCCACATCACAAGGGTCAAGTCCAAATACCTTACCCTTACACTACCCTACCTCACACTACCTCACATACCCTATGAAAACACCTTATATAGGATAGTCTAATCATTTTGACTATGTCCTTTTATAGGTACCCCTCCAAAGACCACCTGTACCCGAAACACCAACTGAGCTCTCACCCAAAAGTCCAACAACCCCGATTGCACCAATGGCATCACTGTCTGACATCCAAAATCTCATAGAACAACTGGAGGCCAGAATGGAGGCTAGAATGAATGAGGCATTAGCTGCCCAGAGAACAGCCATAATAGCTGAACTAGGTGGTGGTAATGGAAATGGGGCTTCCGCTGGGGGAAGTGGACCTGCTACCTCCAATCAGGGTCCTGCTGCTGAACCGACAAACCCTGCCCTTAACCTGGATGACGTGCCCTCCAGAACTACTTCTGAGCTGGAAGCTCAGAAAATGAGAGAAAAACTAGAATTGCTGGAAAGGTCTATTACCGCCCTTAAGACACATAAAGAAGTAGTGGACATGGACTCCTTGTCCTTGTTCCCCGAAGCAAGACTACCTATGAAGTTCAAAATGCCCAATATGGACAAGTTTGATGGAACCGCTTGTCCCAAAATGCACCTGAAAATGTATGTGGGTGCCCTCAACCCGTTTGGCCTGAACAGCGAGCTCCTTACTCAGTTGTTTCAGCAATCTTTGACTGGTGCTGCATTAAGATGGTTTGTAAGCTTGGATCGTTCCAAAATGAAGAATTGGGAGGACATATGCAATGCTTTCAACACGCAGTACCATTATAATATCGAAGTGGATGTTACCCGGAGGGAGCTGGAAACTACTAAACAAAAGAACAATGAGCCCTTCTCCTCGTTCCTTTCGAGGTGGAGAGCCAAAGCTGCTCAAATGATCAACCGACCCTCTGAACAGGAACAAGTTGACATAATAATCAAGAATTTACTGCCTGTCTACCAGTCACAGCTTCAAACACAGTACTTGCCTACGTTCCAATCACTCATTGCGACTGCAACTAAGGTGGAAGACTTAATCCAGTTGGGTCAACTCAAAGAAGACTCGTACAAGAAGCAGAATCATGCTGGACTTTGAAAAACCGTCTACAAGACCTGGTTGACAATGGGTCCATCATCCCCAAGAGCAAGTTGAACATCAACCAATCCTTTGCCTAATCATGGGATTAATGCAGAAAAAAAATTGCTGAACAAGAATCGTTTGACCCTTTCAAACTTTTCTTAGAAATGAATGAAGTTTGTGTCTGAGAAGGTTGATATCAAACCTCCAAAAGAACAAAGGAATTGTTCAAGACCAACAACAACATGTCTAATCGATTTAAGCATTGAGAAGAACAAAGTCACTACAGTCAATCCAATCCTAGTCCATCACAGTCCACCTAGAGTCTATCTTTTAGGGTCTAGTTTCTTTTTTCTTTTCACTTTCATTTCCATTCAAGTGTTCATCCAATTCAAATTTGTAAATCTAAGTGTCTTTTGTACACAAATTTTGTCTTATCAATAAAAAGGGATCAGTTTACGTTCCAATCATGTTTATACTCTTTTCCCTATCCTTTCCTGTGAAAGCACAAAAAAAAATCGAAAAAAATAATAAAAAAAAATTAAAAAAAATGATGATAAAAAAAGAGATAATAAAAATTGGCAAAGAAAAATGCATTCATTTGCTCTGCATCAATCAAAGCTGGGGGCATCCTAAGAAGCACCATCAAAGGGGAAGTTTTGAAGGGTAATCATGGAAAGGATCCAGCAAAGGGTACGCAAGACTTCAAACAGTACCGAGGCAAAGCCGATTGAAGGGGTTAAGGCCAGAATGGTTTCTCCGAAAACCCAGGAATGGAAGCTGCTCCGACAGAGAGGTGTCTGAATTTTGAGCTTAAAAGCGACAGAATAAAGAAGTTATGTTTGGAATTGGGTTGGGTCTACACGAAGTCGCAATGCTATCCATACACTACTCAAGTCATCTCAGAATCAAGTTGCCTCGAAATTCTTTATGGAGAGGCTGCTTCTAAGCAAGCAAAAAGGAAAAACGGGACAAAAGGAACCCCTGGTCAAAAGGAAGCAAACAAGCAAAAGAAAAAAAATGGGTCAAAAGGAACTTCTGCACAAAAGAAAGAAATCAAGGACAAAGCTACAGGAAATCAAGTTGTCAAAAAAGGGTCAACTGTAAGTTCTCCGTTAAATTCAAGCCCATCAAGGGTAGATGACAAATCATTTCAGCCATAAGGACAAAGACCAAGCGGCTGCTCACATTTTGAAAAAGCAAGTTAAAAGAAGAAGTCATTTCCACAAATTGGATGACAACAAACACCTTGAAAATCAAGCGCCAAGCATGGCACAAGTACAAGTGTCCTTATAAACAAGGATCATTTCTCAAAATAAGGAAAAGGAAGAGTCTCCTCAAAATTCCTTATGGAGAGGAGAACCATTGAGAAAATAAGTTTCGAATTCAGAGGAAGATAAAGTTCAAGAAAAGGAATCAAATTAACCTCAAGAATTCAAACATGGCAAAGCCACAAACTCAAAGCATAAAAGCTTCTTCAACACTCAAGCCACTCAAGTTACCACCACAATGTGGGTATTCAAAACTCTTTGTGATGAATACAAGTCATATTTCAGTCAACCAGTGGTAAAACCACTACAACAACAAAGTCAGATTCGCCTAGGGTCATCACTATCATACGAGCTCGAGTCAATAAGTTGATTCAACATCAAGTCGGGAAGGAATCCTATAAAGACATCCAGTCAGGAATGAATACCGCAAAGACAGCAAGCCGGGAAGAAATCCCGCAAAGAAAATCAAGGCAGCAATGAATTCTGCATCAACATCAAGTCGGGAAAGAATCCCGCAAAGACATCCAGTCGGGAAGGAATCCCGTAAAGACATCAAGCTGGGAAGAAATCCCGCGAAGAAATCAAGTCAGAAATGAATTCTGCATCAACATCAAGTCGGGAAGGAATCCCGCAAAGACATCAAGCCGGGAAGAAATCCTGCGAAGAAATCAAGTCAGAAATGAATTCTGTATTAATATCAAGTCGGGAAGGAATCCCGAAGAAATCAAATCGGAAATGAATTCCACAATCAGCATTAAGTCGGAATTGAATTTTGCCCCGACAGCAAGTCGAAAATAAATTCCGCACCAAGACAGAAAGGAATTCCGCACTAACATCAAGTTGGAGATGAATTCCGCACCAGCCGAGCACGAAGTTCGCATCCCGGAAGGAACTACGAAAGACCTGATTCTCCCCATCCCCCGAAGAGTTCTTGGAGATACGTAGGCAGCCGCAAAGGCACGGTCACAAACATAAGTTTGCATTATAAAAAGCATTTTCTCTTTGCCAATATAAAAAATAAAAAAAATAGAAAAAAAGAGAAGAAAAGAAAAATAAAAAGCTGGAGTTGAAAACCCGAAAGGGCGGCTTCAGGCAAGAATTGAGCCCGCTAGGCTGAGAACCCGAAAGGGCGGTCTAGGCAAAAGTTAGGGCAAAGAGCCTGCTAGAGTCGAAAACCCGAAAGAGTGGCTACTAGGCAAAAGTTAAGGCAAAAAAAAAAAAAGAAAAAGAAAAAAAAAAGTGCTTTCATGAATTCTTTTAGAGAGTCCATTTTTGTAGGATAAACAACAAAGTATGTCCTTAAGAAAAAAAAATCCCTTTCAAAGGTCTCCTTGGGAGTATATAAATCATTTTTTCCAGGAATCACTGAGTTCCCTCGAGTCAAAATTCACTACAAGAAAAATTTGAGTCTCTAAATCGAGTCTCCAATGAGTCTCTAAAATCAAGTCTCCATCACCAGTGGTCATTCCACAACGAGTCACAAAAATCGAGTCATTCTCAAAAGTTCATTTTGAAAGCATCACTCTTTGAGTCATTCCTTGAAAAAAAAGAGAGAGAGGAAAATGTCAATTCAATCCCCGGGGTTTCCAAAACAACCTAAAAAAAAAAATGTCAAATATAATCGTTGAGAGGTAATTCTTTAATACCTCGTCTCCACTCGGACCATCGTTTCTTCGATCCTTTCAGACGAGCGATGTCATCCACATTGTCCGTTTCCTCGAGTCGTATAAGTGGCTTTATTCTCTTTGATTCCTCAATCGATTGGACAAGTACAACACCAATGTTTTGAAGTATTCCATGGTCAGCACCATTCTGGGGACAAGAAGTGATAAGAACCTTCACCATTCTCCCATCACAGAAGTAATCACGGAATTTTTAGTCTTTCATTAAAAAGAAATTCTATTTCAGCTAATAAGGGCATCAATTCTCTCAAGCAGGGGGCAAAATCCTCCAAGTCGGATTCAGGGGCAAGTGTTATAAAAAAAAAACATACACAACCCAGGGTGAAACCCAACCATCGTCAATCTCTTTTACACAAACCCAGGGTAGAACCCGGTTAATGGTTAACCTTTTTTTTACATAAAACCTAGGGTGAAACCCTAACCAATAACCAACCATTTTTTTTTCACCCAAAACCAAGCCATTTGATCATTTCGACTTTAGGTGGACCCTTGGTTCTCAAAGAAAAATACAAAAATAAAACAAATCTCTTTTCAAGCCCTCATTAAGAGGCAAAACATCTTTTCAAGCCCTCATTAAGAGGCAAAACATCTTTTCAAGTCCTCTAAGAGGCAAAATCTCTTTTCAAGCCCTCATTAAGAGGCAAAACATCTTTTCAAGCCCTCTAAGAGGCAAAATCTCTTTTCAAGCCCTCATTAAGAGGCAAGACATCTTTTCAAGTCCTCTAAGAGGCAAAATCTCTTTTCAAGCCTTCATTAAGAGGCAAAACATCTTTCCAAGTCCTCTAAGAGGCAAAATCTCTTTTCAAGCCTTCATTAAGAGGCAAAATCTCTTTTCAAGCCCTCATTAAGAGGCAAAAACATCTTTAAGTTGCAAACATAAATCCATGCATTTGATCATTTCATTTCAAAGAAAAAAAACCAACGGCAGGGTTTCCTCCTCTGCCCATCCTCAAAATTTGCTCCTTCAGACAGCCACTGGCTCTCATAAATCTTTTTTATGATAGCCAGTGGGGGGGCAACTGTGAATACTCAAATTTTGAGGCTCAAAGAGCCAGTTTTCTCGGAATGCAAACAGTTCGGCCGGACCGAAGGCCATTTTGGAAATTTACCGAAGGTATGCCAATATGGTACTTAAAACGTCCGGGACGTCGCGAGGATCGCGGAACTGGTCCCGGAATATTTTTTGGAGGTCCGAAACTCCTGGAAAAGCCTCCGGAACGTAAAACTAGAAAGTGCGCCGGCCGCTGTGGCAGCGGCGGCCCCCCTTCACGGCGGCGGGAGCCGCCGGCGACAGCGGCTGCGGCCGCCCTCACCGGCGGCGGTGGCCGTCCTCACCGGCATCGGCCGCCGAAACAGTCCGTTTTTGCCTATAAATACAGCCCCGGTGTGACCTTTCAACTCACTCGGTCTGTGTTGACGGACGCTCCTTCTCCCCTACGCTCCTTGCGTTTTCTTTTACTGCTTTTCTGCATTTTTAATTTAGCTTTTATTGCTTTCTTGCTTTAATATTTGGCCACTTAAATTAAATTAATTCTAAATTAAATTAATTCTAAATTAATATTCCCCAAACGAGGAGCTTAATCCGGAGTTTTTCAAGCTGAAGCTAAGAAGCGGTCACCGGTTAACTCAGGTAAATAAACAAAACTCTGCTCATTTAATTTTAGCACTTCATGCATATTTCTCTTCTACTCCTAATAACTCTACAACTGCATAAACACATTCATGTCATCAATTAGGCAAATAAACTGCCTTAATCAAATATGATTAAGCTTAAATACCCAGTGTTGACGCGTAATTTTATGCCCCCACCTGACCCGATGATGATATGAGGACAAAAGATAAGGTTTCACAATAAACCAGGAGCGTTTTGAACCAAGAGTTGAATCAAACCGCCCAAAGGAGCCTGACCCGTGTTAGGGTTGCGTCACGCAGCTAGTACCCGCGTGACGGTACTATCAGCTGCGTCACGCAGCTCTAACAGGGCTGACACCTTTGGAGCGCGCCCGTGCAACGGCCTGCGCTGTTTGTATGGATACGCTGCAACTGTACGAAAAGTAAGTCGCGTCACGCAGGCTTACGGGTGCGTCACGCAGCTCATACTTGCGTGACGCGACTGCTCTGTTGCCCTAGCCATATAAATACAACATTTTCATTTTGAAACGGGACTTTTTCTTTCTCTCATTTTTTTCTCTGAACTTTGATATTTTTTAGGCAGAGAGACATTTGATTACGGCTAGGGTTTTCCTTAAGAACTCAAGTGAGTAATCTTGAGGAAGATTAAGCCATTAGAGATAGATTAAAAACTAAAGAAAAAAATTTCAAAAAGACATAAAAAGAGAAAAAAAGAGAAAAGAAAGGAAAGAAACGTGTTTATTGCTAAAACTTGATACTAAACGCTTCTGGGATCGTGAAGTTTTGTTCCTAGATCAGCAAAATCATATGCAATCCTCAAATCTGAGGGTTAGGTAATCATCTAAACCTCTCTTTTCATTTTTAGTTATTTATTTGTGAAAAATCTTATTTTCTTGGTATTTAGTTAGTTTGGTGTTGATTGAACAACATTTTGCCCATTTCTGAGTGTTTCTGAGTTATATTAAACCTTTGTTAATAAAAAGAAACGTAAAAAAAGACCTGTTTGAAAGGTAGTTGCGGACCAGAGCAGTCGCGTCACGCAGCTACTACCTGCGTGATGCGACTGTTCATGTCCAAAAATCTTTGATTCGGACGGGACCACCTGCGTGACGCAGCTATTCGTGCACCCAGTATATTTTTGTTCTCATATTCGTAGTTAATGCGATATTTTGGATTAATAATTAATAAAACTGGGAATCCTAATAAGTCAAAAATAGTTCCGTCACGCAGCAAGAAGTTCCGTCACGCGACTGTTCTTCATAGAACACCCGTGTGACGCGACTGTCCCAATTTCCAGTGATATGGTAAAAGTTGCGCCACGCGACTGTTCTTCATAGAACACCCGCGTGACGCGACTGTTCTAAAAATCCCAGAGTGAATAAGGAGAGTTGCGCCACGCAACTGCTCTTCATAGAACAGCCGCGTGACGCGACTGTCTTGGAATTCCAGAATAATTCCCTTATTTGGTTTTAATTTCACATTACTAAGTAGGTTTTAATCCTAACTCAGAAAACGATCAATTATGGGCAAAATAAAGCTTTAATCAAACCAGATCAATTAATTATTAATGATTATGAGATTTTTAGGATTTATTTCCTTTTGTTTATCGTTAATTATATTATCAAACTCGGTTTGTGGCCCGCCTTTAACCATAAGGCAAGAGCGGGTCTTTTATTATACTTGATATGTGCTATGGATGAATGATGGATGTGGTGATTTATTTATAATGAATGCAATGAATGGATTTAATTGGGACGATTAATTAATTTTCCTTATAGGAACTCGGTCTAATTTATTTGGGTTGGGTTTAAATAAATAAATAATTGGCTTTTCTAAAATAAAATCAATTAGAAATTGTAGGTTAAAAGAGGCCGGTTTTCCGGGCGTCGGCTTTCAACGGGCCGACGTACCCAATTCCCTTACCTAGAACCTCTCTGGTTCGCCTGACCAGTTTTTCAAAATGAAAGGCCTCGAATAAAATGGGTTAAAATGAAGTCACTTTTATAAAATAAAATCGGAAACGGTCCCATTGCCGAAATAATGGGTGGCGACTCAAAATAATTTATAAGACCGATTTATCGGCATCGCATATCCAAAAAGATTTTTTTATCACCATCTTTCCAAAATAAACATACAAATAAAAACATTTTTAAATACACTCTCTTTTTGATTTTTCTCCGGGGGAAAAACAGTTTGGCGATTTCACTGGGGATTTGCACCCACTAATCCCCGGTTGTTTTTAATAAATAATTTAGTGGTTGCAATTAGGAATTGACTCTAAAAGCCTACCTTTTTAAATAAAATTGGTTAGAAAAGCCGATGGAAAATTATTAATTGTCCGTATGTGTTTAATTGCTTCCTTTTTCCTTTTAGGATCTTTGCATTCATTTGCATTCCTTGCTTCTCACCTCATTCTACCCGTACTATCCTTCGGTACTGGTGTTAAGTTTGACGGTGGATCTAGCCTAAACCATGCGATTTAGGTGCATCCATCCGAGAATTAACATTACTACCAACCGCAAGCCTAGTACCTTAAAGGTGCGTCAAAAGGAGTAGGCCCAACAAAGCCCGAATCCTGTTTGCGGAACCCAGACTTTGTTAAGCCCAATAAGACTAAAGCCAATGCACATACATAAAAGCCTTAGTTACTTCCCCTAAGGTGCACCTGATTCTATTTGCTGTTGTAATGCCGCATTCATTTCTGAGAGATTATATCGTCAATCTCAAAAACCCCCTGTTGGTTGTCGAGATTAGACCAATTCCTAGGAAACAGATGTCGGAATTTATACCAACGGAATCCGCGTGCGGGAGGAATAAGGTTGGAAGGCATGCATTTCCTAACTCCCATTCCCCTGTTTGATATGAACTGTACATATGTTGTGACATTCATGCACCATGTAACACTTTCCTTTTCAGCCATGCATTAATAAGAGCTAATGTCCGGTATGGACATTTGACCTTGATTCTGAGACTGGATCTCAAATTCGTTTTGAATAATATAATGCAATCGCTTATTGTGAATTAATGCCCGAAAGAAAAGGGAGTTATAAGGGGGTTAAAATCTCCTTTGTATTTTAACATTTCTCGCATTATCTGAAAATAAGTGACAGATTATAACAGCTGTAATAAAATAAAAAAATGAAATCCTGCTTGGGACCATATGTTCCAAGGCAAAAAGTAAGGATACAAAGAATACGCAATAACAAGAATAATAAAATCCTGCTCAGAAATTCTTTCATTCCAAGGCAAAAGTTAGGGATTTGAGAGAAAATAGTCGATCGTAAATCCAAAAAGAACGATCGACGACAGATAATGCCTGAAATGTTTAAGTACAAAATAAGTTATTGATGTATTATTCATACCAAATTTTTGGTCCAGTCATCAAAATCGAGATTTTATTTCCATGCTGGCTTTAGCACATTAGAAATGTATTTCTCATCCTATGTGTTTTCGTTTTCACATGCATACATGCAGGGCCCTATTTAACTCAGAATTTTTGTGTTAGAATTGATCCTTCCCGAGAAACTGCTTCGAGAGCTTGGAACCGACATCCTGGTCAGCGCCTCGTCAGAATCTCCCCAGTCCCTGAATTTGCTCCAGTTAGTTCCGTGAATCAGTCAAGTTCATCAGATTCAGAATCCGATTCAGACCCAGTAGAAATGGCGGATAACACAGAAAACGAGACCGGATTTTCTGAGACTCAGATAAGAACCATTGCTCAGATTGTGGCCGCTGCTCTCGCTCAAGACAGGGCCCAAAACCAGAATACTCCTCCTGGATCAAGCAGACAGCCTGTGGTGGAAGAGAGGCAAGATCCGGAACCTGTATCGGATAATCAAACTTCTGTGGGAAACGCCACATCTGTTGAGAATGACATGCTCAAACAACTTGCAGACTTGAAAGAAAGATTTGACAAGATGGCTGCAATGAAAGAGAAAGACCCTGTCACTAATTTTCACATCACTAAGTACGTTTTGCACCCGACTAGTTCAGCTTCATTTAAAACATTCAAGCATTCTGTATTTGAAGGAGACAATGACCCTCGCTCTCACTTGTCCGAATTTCTCCGAGTATCCCAGATGAACCGGTATAACGAGGAAGACGTCTTGCGTGCATTTCCGCAAACACTGCATAAAGACTATCGGAGGTGGTATGATGGTCTAGATGAAGAGGTCCAGAAAAATTGGATCAAGTTGCAGACAGCTTTTCTCAAGCACTTCAAAACCGAAGAGAGTGATGAGTTCAGTCTACGAGATTTAGAGAGTTTAAGACAGGGAAAAGATGAAAGCTTTTCCGATTACTACAGGAGATGGAGAACGAAGCTGTACAGGGTGCAGACAAGGCCAAAAGACAGAGAGCTGATCAGAATATTTAGCAGGAGCTTGTTGCCCTTCTTCAAGGAAAGGATGTTGACTCAGCCTCTTACTGATTTTTCTTTGGTTCAAAGTGCTGCTTTAAACGTCGAGGAGTTGTACAAGGAAGAAAAGAAGAAGAACAGAGGGTTTGGTAACTACCGGACTTCTTATGGTGATAGAAGTGCCGGAAGTAGTAATCAGAACCAGTCAGGGAACAATAGCGTTACAGTGGGGGCAGTTAATGAGAGAACTAGGAGGGAGTTCACTGACTTAGGAAGACCTTTGAGCACGGTGCTAAGATCATGCATCAAGAATGGAGTGTTGTCAAAGCTACCGGTCGACCCGACTAAACCAATTCGAGGGAGGTACATGGACAGAAATTGTGATTATCACCAGTGCAAGGGACATTCAACTGATGAATGTTTCAAATTGAGGCACGATATTCAAGACTTGATCGATAGTGGGAAGATTACTAAGCCCTCAGACAAGAGCAAGCCTAGCACCAAGAATAATCCGCTTCCCCAATATCAATACAATTATCCGCCTCGTAAGTCTCATTCGGGAGGATCGGTTAATGCGATTGGGAGTGGGTTATCAGAAGAAGTAGTATTAGCTGAAGCAGAATGGGAAGATCGGATGTGCGCCATGTTGAATATATGGGACGATTGCAGTAGTGATGAAGAGGAAAAGATGCCAGTAAAGATCAAAATCGAGAAAAGCATCACGGTGCAAGTGGGTGATGTACCAGAAGACGAGGATGAGCAATTACAGCTTGCCATTCAAAAAAGCTTAGCTGATCAAGAAGAACAGTGGTACTATAGCAGTGAGGAGGAAGTGAACGAGGTAGATGTCCAGAGTTTGACCCGGAGTGGACGAGTGTATAATCCCAAGAACAATGTACAGGGTAAGGGGAAAGAGGTTGCTATGGATGAAACCAAGAAGAAGGTGAATGAGAAAAGCAGAGAGGAGCCGAGGGAGAAAAAGAAAGAAGAAGAGGTAAAAGAACAAAAGAAGACTGCTGAAGCTGGAGAAAGCAGTAAAAACAAAATACCTAGTGGGGTGACCGCCAGTTCGGTGCTGAGTCAATTACAGAGAACCAGAGCAGACAATTCCATATGGGATTTGCTGATAGCATCTAGGGAACATAGAGAGGCCTTGCTTGAAGCCATGACTTTCGTCAGGGTGCCGGCTCGGATCCAGAGTATTGATATGATCAATGTGCTACAGCGTAGAATCGGTGAAGTTACCTTCTTTGACTCAGACCTTCCACCAGAAGGAAAAAACCACTGTAAGCCGTTGTACATTCAAATCACTGTCAATGGAAGAGATACCCGGAATGTAATGATTGATAACGGATCGGCACTGTGTGTATGTCAGCTAAAGATGCTGTCCAAATTTAAAATAGAAGAATCAGAGCTTGAGCCATCAAACATGGTGGTCAAGGCTTATGATAACACTATGCGGAATGCAAAAGGGACTTTCAAAGCGGAGATATCCACAGGGATAGTGGAAAGCTGGGTAGACGTAGTTGTGCTTGACATTTTAGCCAACTATGCTCTTTTGTTAGGAAGACCATGGCTCCATCCCTTAGGCGCAGTTCCGTCCACCTTGCATAGAAAAGTGAAAATCCCGTGGGGTACAGATGTGGTCACAGTCAACGCGCAAGAAGATTTGAGTGTAGCAACAGTAGAGGGCTTAGAACTGGCAGCGCCCTTATCAGGATTTCAGGTGGCAGTAATTGATGCGCCCACCACTGAGAGTAAAAGTGCAGTGAATCGAATGAGTCCTTTCTCAAGGAAGATGATGAAGAGAATGCAATGGCAGTATGGCAAAGGTTTGGGCCAAGAGTGGCAAGGAAGATTTGAGCCTCTCTCGTCTGCATCTGGACAGCAAGACAAGCGCGGATTGGGATATACTGAGAACAGGAAAAAAGAGAAGTATGAGATTCGGTCTCCAGTTAGAGGGTCAAACTTGAATCAGATCTTCTTTGTTCCATAAGCTGAAGGGGGATTTCAGAGTATGGGAAAGACCTATCCCGGGTTGGAGATATTCATGACCGATTATGAGGAGAGGCTGATCAAGTCACCCGAACCGTCCTTGGAACAGCTAGTAGATGGGACTGAGTTTATGGTGGGTATGACAGAAGCAAACACTGAATCTGATTGGGTGAAGAAGATATCCGAGTTTGAAGACTTTTTAGGGATTGGGGATGAAGCTTCCAAGTTAGTGCAAGAGCAAAAGGCCAAGGCGAGGATCCTCCAGTCTATTCTAGCTGTTGAAGATGCCGAAGAGGCAGAGAGGAAGGCAAAGAAGATGACAGAGCAGGGAAAGGCCAAGAAAGAAGCTACCCCGGCGGAAGAAGAAGGCGCAGACGCTGACGAAGTGATCTTGGCAATAAAAGATACTTGTAATGAATGTATTGAACAGGCAATTAACCCCGTATTTTGTTTTGCTGATGCTTGTTTTGAGAACAATATGGATGGTTTTCCCCTTTTATTTCAATCAATGGAAGTGAACTTTGACTATTTGTTTTCTTGTTTTCCTAATTGTCATGTTCATAGCATTGATTATACTACACGCATATTTGACATAAATGCATTGCATCATTTTGCATTTAATTTAAGCACCACCGGAGATCCTAAAATGATTGAAATCGGATCAGACTTCAAACCTGAGCTCAGACAGAATCTTCAAGAATGCATTAAAAGAAATTTGGAGGTATTTGCTTGGAGTTATGCGGACATGCCAGGGATTGACAGATCACTAGCAGAGCACTTCATTCCTACTGATCCGAGTGTTAAGCCAGTAAAACAGAAAAGGAGAAGGGTCAGACCAGAATGGCAGGACAAGATCAAAGCTGAAGTCCAGAAACAATTGGATGCAGGATTCTTAGAAGTAGTAGATTATCCAGAATGGTTGGCCAATATAGTCCCGGTGCTCAAAAAGGATGGAAGGATAAGAGTCTGTGTCGACTACAGGGACCTGAACAAAGCCTCGCCGAAGGATGACTTTCCACTTCCGCACATAGATGTTTTAATAGACAGTGCTGCCGGAATGGGATGTTATTCTATTATGGACGGATTCTCCGGATATAACCAGATACTGATGGCTCTAGTGGATAAGCATAAGACTGCCTTCACCACAGACTTCAGAATGTTTTGCTATAGAGTGATGCCGTTTGGACTGAAGAACGCCGGGGCAACATATCAGAGGATGGCTACCACGTTATTTCATGATATGATCCATAAAGGATTGGAAGTATATGTAGATGATATGGTGATCATGACAAAAACGTAGGAAGAACATGCAGAGATGCTGGAGAAATTCTTCGCACGGGTCAAACAGTACAATTTGAGGCTCAATCCCAAGAAGTGTGTGTTCGGAGTAACGAAGGGAAAGTTGTTAGGTTTTATTGTAGGGCCTAACGGGATTGAGGTTGACCCAGACAAGATAAAAGCCATTCAGGATATGGAACCGCCGAGAACTGAACGTCAGGTGAGAAGCTTCTTGGGTAAAATACAGTATATCAGCAGGTTTATTTCAAGGTTATCTATCACTTGTGCTCCAATCTTCAAGTTACTGAAGAAGAATCAGCCAGTTAAGTGGAATGAGGACTGCCAGAAGGCCTTTGACCACATAAAGAAATATCTGATGGATCCACCGGTGCTCAGTTCACCAAGATCAGGAGAACCTCTAATCTTGTACCTATCTATAGAAGATGCAGGAGTTGGAGCAATGTTGGTACAGCCGGACCCCGCTGGAGTAGAGAAAGCTATCTACTACATCAGCAAGAAACTACTACCCGTTGAAGAGAAATACAATCTGATAGAGAAAACATGCATGGCAGTAGTATGGTCAATAAAGAAGCTGAGGCTGTATTTCGATTCTTTTAAGGTCACTTTTGTTTCAAAAATTGATCCACTGAAGTATTTGCAGAAAATGCCTACTTTAGAGGGACGGTTGTCTAAGTGGTTGATTCAAATGTCTAGTGTGGATGCGGAGTTCGTAACGAAGAAGACGGTCAAAGGTCGAGCTGTGGCAGAATTTCTAGCAGAAAACCCTGTGACAGATGACGAATCGTGGGAATTAGAGTTTCCTGACGAACATTTGCTGTGCGTTGAAACAGGAGCTTGGAAGTTGTACTTTAATGGGTCAGCCAACAGAAATGGAGCTGGAGCTGGTATTGTCATAGAAGCACCTAACGGCGAAGTCACAACCATGTGCAAGAGACTATTGTTCCCAGTCACTAATAACATGGCAGAATATGAAGCGTGCATCATGGGAATGGAAGCTCTTCTTGCGTCCGACGCTAAGGAGGTCGAAGTAATAGGAGATTCTTTACTGGTTATCGAGCATGCCAACGAGAGATGGAAGGTAGAAGAGGAAAGATTGAAGCCCTATGTTGAGTATTTGTTGAAGAAAGCAGCATTGTTTGATAAGATCACTTTCACTCACATAGGAAGAACCTATAACAGAATTCCAGATGCCTTGGCAAACTTAGCGTCGGCTTGGCAGGATTTAAGCAAAGTTCCGAAGAAGCCATTTATCATCACTACAGCCAATATCCCATGCTATCAAGAACATTATGTGAATCAGGTGGAGTCGGAGGAAGAACCCTGGTTTACAGATATCCTGAGGTACATGAAAGACGGTACTTTTTCTGATGATGCGACGAAAGAAGACCGTGCAGTCTTAAAGAAAATAGCTCTGAACTACGTCCTGGCTGATGGTGAACTCTACAGAAGAGCTTGGGATGGGATGTTGTTGAGATGTGTGAGTAAAAAAGAGGGAGAAGACATAATGAGAAAGGTTCATGAAGGAGTTTGTGGTACTCATTTAAGCGGCATGAGCTTAGCAAGGAAGATCATGAGGCAAGGTTACTTTTGGATGCAAATGGAAGGCGACTGTGTTCAATATGTGCATCGTTGCAAATCTTGCCAATACCACGACAACAAAAGCCACTTACCTGCTGTCGAACTCCATCCGACGACTCCTTCGTGGCCTTTTTCTGCATGGGGTATAGACGTCATCGGTAAAATCTCTCCTGTAGCATCCAATGGTCATCAGTATATATTAGTGGCAGTCGACTACTTCTCTAGATGGATTGAAGCTCAATCTTATAAAATCCTAACCGCCAAGCATGTGGCAAGATTCATTGAACAGAACATTTTCTATCGCTATGGTGTTCCCCATCACATAGTCACAGATAATGGTTCTCATTTTCAAGCGGAAGTTGGCCAACTGCTTTATAAATATAAAGTTGAACATCACCATTCCTCCCCTTATCGCCCTCAGGCTAACGGTGCAGTAGAAGCAGCAAACAAGGAAGTCAAAAGAATCCTGTCAAAGATGTGCGAAAGGTACAGAAGCTGGGTTGAGAAACTTCCTTTCGCGCTCTGGGGGCATAGCACTACTTTTAAGTCAGTAAATGGAGCTTCTCCCTTTGAATTGGTATATGGGATGGAGGCGGTTGTGAACCCCTTCCCCAAATGTCATAGGCATGTGATGCATATGATGAATGAGAAGAAATGCACGTGAGTGTGTGAGTCGCCACCTTGTTTAATTATTTTAGGGTAAACTAGGAAAAAACCCTAAGTGACTCCATTTTTAATTAACCTAGTTACTAGATTAATTATCCCAATGTTTAAGGCACAGTCTACGAACCCGAGATGGATCCCGAGACTATGTCATGCCGATAAACTAACCGATGAATGAATGCTTTGCAAGGTAAATGATGGATTAATGAAATGTTTGAGTGATTTTGACTTGCCACCCGGGGTAAAATCCCGAACGTGCCTACGTACTTCCGTTTGAATGGAAGATCAAAGTCAACGTAGTTCGATAGGCCTTGTTTCAAGGGCTTTGAATGGGTATGCTTTATGCATGAGTGTGTATGCTTTGTGCGTGTGTATGCTTTGTGCATAAGTGTGTATGCTTTGTGCATGATTTTGTGTATGCTTTGTGCATTTTTGTGTGTATGCTTTATGCATGATTGTGTGTATGCTTCGTGCATTTTGTGTGTATGCTTTGTGCATGATTTTTGTTTAGGCATTTTGCCAAAGATTGATTGATTTTTAGGCATGTTGCCAAAAATGTTGATTTTAATGGCTTTTAGCCAAAATGATTTGATTTAGGCAATAGTTGCCAAAATGTGCGATTTAGGCGATTGTCGCCAAAATGGTTGATTTTAAGGCCTTTGGCCGAAAATTGGTTCATTTTAAGGCATTTCGCCAAAAATGTCGATTTTACGGCTTTGAGCCAAAAATGGTTGATTTTAAAGGCATTTTGCCAAAAGTGTCGATTTTACGTGATTTGACGCTAAGATGGTTGATTTTACGGTTTTAAGCCGAAAATGTTGATTTTAAGGCATTTTGCCAAAAGATTGATTTTAAGCGATTTGTTGCTAAAAATGGTTGATTTTAGGCCTTTGGCCAAAAGGTGTTGTTTTAGGCAATTAGTTTGCCAAAATGTGCGATTTAATGCTACGATTATCAATTAATCGGGCGTTCGAGCTTAATCACAATTTATTGTCGAAACGTGATTGATTAAGGCTTTTAGACACAATTATTGATTAATTGGACTTAAGCCGGATTTGTTCGAAATAAGGCAATTGAACCGTAGTTATTAATTAACTAGGCTCTTTTAGCCAATATTGTCGAATTTAAACTTTAATACCACGATTATTGATTAACCGGGCATTTAAGCTTAATCAAATTAATTAAGGCAGTTTATTTACCAAAAAATAATGACGTGGATGCATTTATGCAATTGTAGAATTATTAAGAGTAGAAGAGAAATATGCATGAAGTGCTAAAATTAAATAGGCAGAGTTTTGTTTACATACCTGATTTAATCGACGACCGCTTCTTAACTACGGATTAAGCTCCTCGCTTAGGAAATATTAATTAATTTTAATTTGTTTAATTTTAATGTCCAAATATCACAATAAAAATACAATAAAAATTAAATTAAATGCAAAAAGCGGTAAAGAAAACGCAAGGAGCGTGAGAGGGAGAAGGATTCGTCCGTCAACACAGACCGGGGTGCCAGAAAATGGCTGAAAATGGTCTATTTATAGGCCATTTTCGGGTCCAGGGCGGCAGGTGCCGCCTGGCTCGGCGGCAGCTGCCGCCCAAGAGGCTGGGCGGCAGGTGCCGCCTGGGAGGGCTGCAGGTGCCGCCCAGTCGGTGGGGCGGCAGGTGCCGCCTGGGAGGGCGGCAGGTGCCGCCCAGTCGGTGGGGCGGCAGGTGCCGCCGCCCAGGCGGTGGGGCGGCAGGTGCCGCCCATGCTGGGCGGCAGGAGCCGCCGTGTCCGGCGGCCGGCGCCGCCGTAGCTGGTGGTGGCCACCATGTCTCGCTCCGGGAGCTTTTTTGGGAGTTTCCGACCTCCAAAAATCATTCCGGGACCGGTTCTGCGATCCTCGTGAAATTCCGGACGTTTCAAGTACCATATTGACATATTTCCAGTAAATGTCCAAAATGGCCTCCGGTCCGGCCGGACTGTTTGCACAGTTGCTGCAGCAAAGTCAAATTTACTGTAGTTATTGTCAAACTAATTGGCATGGCACTGTAGCAGCGTGTTTTCCTCCATTTAAAGAGTTTCACATGCCACCAACAACATGAGAAGCCTCAAAATTTGAGTATTCACAGCGGTGTTACCGGTGGAGCTCGAAAAGAAGTCTCTCAGAGTGTTAGTGGAAGCCGGTCTGACCGAAGAAGAATGGGTCAAGAAGGGACATGAAGATTTGGCACTCTTAGATGGAAGAAGATTGAATGCTCGATTCCAGGATCAAATGAGAAAAAGGAGGATTGCTCGTTTCTACAACAAGCGAGTGCATCCAAGGGCTTTAAAGAATGGAGATTTGGTGTTGATTAGGTTATTGGATCATGAAGCCCAACATCATCCTGGTGGGAAATTCAAACCCAACTGGCATGGACCGTTCAGAATTCAGAAGCTGCTACCTAAAGGCGCCGCTGAATTAGTCACTATGGAAGGAGAGCCTGTCAATCGAATCGTCAATCAAGATCAAATGAAAAGATTTTATGTCTGAGATGATGATTTCAAAAAAAAAAATAAATAAAAAAAAGGAAAAAAAAAGAAAAAAAAGAGCTAAGTTGAAAACCCGAAAGGGCGGCTTAGGTAAGAAAAGAGCTTGCTAGGTTGAAAACCCGAAAGGGCGGCCTAGGCAAAAATTAGAGCATAAAAAAATGCAAAATGAAAATAGAATCTAAGGATTAACGCGTGGTGCTTAGCTTAAATGCAGAATTCATGCTATGTGTTCGTGACAGATTAGCGACCGGTTGCTCAATGCCATCAACTTGACTCGAAGGGGAATAGACAACCAAGTAGTTAGAGCAAATGACCATTGTATTAGAATAAACTTTCTCTACTTCTGTATAATGACGAAAAGAAGTAAGATTAACAAAATTCCTGAATTTCAGAATTTTTTTTTTTTGTTTCAGAGATGTGGTTGAAGAATGCAAGGCCTTCCTCTCTGTTTATGTAAACAAAGATCTATTCATTTGGTTTGAAATGTCTTGGTTGTTGGTCCCGCTTAAACAATGAACTCTTTTAAGACGTTGGTCAGAGGGACGAAGGTCATTTTCTCAGTGATTTCCTTGGAAGGATCAATAAAACCATAAAAAAAAACGTGACACTTGCATAAGTCCATGCATACATAAAGGAGTTACATTTGTTATCTTTATCTGATTTATACAGGTGATAGAACAGTCACTCCATTCCCTATTGTTTCCAGGCATAAGCTTTTTATCCTTGTAGATTAATCTTTTCTTTATGAGCTTTCATTTATTAACCCAAGGGCAGGAGGCCCAAATAACTAACGCAATAAATAATTTCGAAAGAAAAAGTTTGTTGTCTGTTATTGATTCACATGTGCAGAAAGCAGGAATTAATAAAGACAGAATCGTCGAGACCATTGGTTAAGAGGAGGGCAGATACATTTAGATAAAAGTTCATGGCTTGAGTACAAAAGAAAAGCAACAATTTATTCTAGTGGGGGCCTATCGGCAAGGACCAACTTTCACAGAGCATGGTATCATCATGGGGTAAAGAACCAGTTGGCATATGCGGACGTCACGGTATCCTGCATCTCTCCTTCGTCTAAATACATGGTGTTTCGATTTTGCCAACGGTCAACTAGATTGGTCAAAAGATGCGGTGTTATCAGACCGCTCTCAAAGTTATGGACTCTGGGAACACGCTGCATCATCCCGTACTGGCGACTGATCCTGTCAGGAAAATAGGCCATGGAACGGTCTAGACTGGCATATAACACATAATTGAGATTCATACTCCCAGTCGTGACCAGTCTAATCCTCCACCAAGGACAAGTCCACCGAATGGTAGGGTTACCACCAAAATCGAAGCGTCTCCGAGACCGAGATTGAAAAACGGCAGCCCCATAGGTCAGAATCAAGCGAGCAGGAACCGGAGGAATCAGGCTTAACTTGTCCAGAGCCCAGGCTTGCAATAGCAATGGACAACCTCGGTGATGGACATTGAAGTCAGTAATGTAAAGGGCGATATCTCTAGCCCAGCACATTGTTTCTCCCATGATCATCATATAGACAGTACGATGGTGCAGTTGCATGTCGCGCACAACGGTCAGAAGTTAGAAATCTCCAACTCCGGGTTGACGGTTTTTCATGGCATACACATTCAGTAACAAAAAATAGCAAGCTCGGATCCAGGGTAGATCTAGATCAGTGGACAAAACCCTGTTCAAGAAAGGTTCCAAAGGAAGACCTTGATCCACGTTTATGCCATCGGGAAGGTAAACCGGGCATAAGGCTATGATATCAGCTAGATCATACCTAGGACCTGGGGGCAAGGCCGGGGTTTCATTTTGCTCAGGATGATGATCCATTACAGCGCACATTTCCTCGTAGGTCGGAGTTACTTCAGAGTCTTCAAACCGGAAAACCATGGTGTTCGGATTGAAATGAGTAACGAGCCAAGACAAGAAGCCATGGTTAGGTTTTAGGTCTTTGAAATATCTTAACCAGGCAAGTTGATCCATAGGAGGAATCTGTCATAGGTCGTCAGAAATGGATTGGACAAAAGATGAGACTTGGCTTCTGAAGGCCATGGAAGAAAATCACTTAAGAAATCGATGTGCTTTGGACACTGGATGGGAAGGAGGTGTGAAGCGAAACTCATATTTATAAGAGAGTGAAGAAACCGGTGGGCGAAACATCATCATCACTCAACTTAATAGTCAATTGTCAGAGGTAGTTGAAAGAACAGTCCTGAATAGTCCATTCGGGTTGGTGAGCATTCAAACCTGCATTGATTAATAAGAAGGACGGCCTGTGCAATAAGGAAGTTGAGTCTTTATGATCGCTTTAATCAAGAAAGGATGGTTGAGCCATTACGTCTGCATTCACTGAGTGGATCGCCCCATCAGGTAAGTACTACAGTACGCTTTCTGTTTAGAAATTGACTTTTGATCATGTTCCACGTTAAGTTCATTATTTTATTCTTTATTCATTTCATTTCATATATTCATTTACAATAAATCGATTCACTAACTGCTAATAAGGTGAACCATTTTTTATAAACGAATGGGACATCGTTATTATGTATTTCGTGTTGTGTTTGTGATTTATTTTTGCAGGAATAAGACTTCACAATTATAAAACATAAACACATACGACAAAGTAATAAAAATACAGATAATATCACAAAATGTGGATATGACTGTACAACCATCCAAAAAAATGTATAATAACTAGAAAACTAATAAATGTTCAAAAATGGAGGGGACATGCAACCGGACTACCGTCGCCTGCGGCTGGGACCAGCAACGGCCGGAGGAGGTGGCGATGGTGGCGCATCGTCGGAAGAAGAGCCATCCTCATCCTCATCAGAAGATTCGAGCGGGATGCCCTCAACCTCAAGTCTCGTCCGAAGCCGCTCCACCTCTGCCTGCAGCCGGCTCACGGCACTCGACTGGCGGGACTGATGCCTCCGCAGCCTCCCGTTCTCCAGCTCCTGTAAAGACAAGCATGTGTAAGAAAGGTTACCGGAATAATAAGAAGCAAAAAGGTAAAAATGTATAAAATTTATACCAGCTCATGTCGCTCGGAGTAAAGCCTGCCGATGTAGGATCGGGCAAACCCGAATCGCTGGCAGATCTCCTGATACCTCTGAGCCGGCACCTGCGAACAATAAAAATCCATTAAAAGGATATTCAGGTAAAGTATTCTTAACCTTGTAAATTCCGTTTATGACTTACATGTGTAGTGTGCTCAGGATCCAGCTGTACCGGAGGAGGAGCCTGTCGAAGATCAGCAGGAATGACGACGCCAGATCCCAAACCTAGACCAAGGTCCAAGACCACCTCCATATCTGGTGGGAACGGCACGTTACCCAGTACTACGCCGACCGGTCCAGCCGGAGCCACCGCACCACCCGCCTCAGCTGCCGCCTCAGCACGATAGTGAGCCGCAGTCTTGTGCGTCTTCCGCTCCTACATTAAGTTACAGAGAGTAATGGCATCAGTGGTTTGAAAACAGAGAGAATGGTAAACAAGGCAGAAGACCAGATGAATTACATGGGTGTACTCGAGAACCTCAGGAAGTCGAGCCTGCATCCGAGAGGCAAAGTAAGAAGGAAAATCACCGGCGGACAGGAAATCGTTCGCCGAGAAGCCTCTATATTCTACCTCCAGGTCCTCCCGAGTCAAGCCCTCCAGCAGACACATATGCCGAGGAGGGGCATGAGGCACTCTCCGCTGTGCTGGAGCGATCGGGGTGTCGAAGACTCTCTCTCCTAGGAAATACCGGTCAGCCCAGTATCCTCGCATCAATAGCCTCGACCGGGTGTGTAACTCAGCCACCTCCCGGCCCGGATAGGTCCTCTAGGCCTCACAATCCCATGGCTCCAAGGATAGCTGCAAAAAAAAAAAAATGATGATGATGAGAAATCAGCATTAGTTGTGCGTCAAAATAAAAAGAGACAAGTCAAAGATTCAGAGATTCTCTCTGTACTCACATCAGACAGCTCCCGGTCATTAAGGAAGCTCCGCCAGTACTCAGGATCCTCGCTACTGGCATAAGTATGGTGGCAGTGGGCCAGATAGCGAGGAATCCTCCTAGATTCGACGGGAGAGTCACTGCTAGGGCCGCCCGGGTAGATGCAATACTCGTAAGACCACACCTGTAACAGAGACAGAAAATAAGATCAGTTAGTTAAATGGTTGGGAACAGCGGATCAAAGAAGAAAAGAAAAAGGATTAAAGGTAAAAGTGTGGTACCTCCAAAGGCCGGATGAATAGCCAGTTCGACTCATCGCTACCACGGGTCCAAACATCCAGACCGTGATAGAGGTGAGCCAAACCAAGTGTGGCCCAGTCGAAGGATCCGACCTGGCTCAGATCCCGAAGACATGCCAGCACCGTAGGGTCTCCCTTATTCTGGGAGGTGCACAGCAGTTGGGATGAAATGATATAGAATAAGGACCGAGCAGCCTAGTCCCTCTCCTCGCGAGTATACGCAGGGGCAGCAAGTCGGACATCCTCCGACAACTCCCTCCAAGCCTCCAACCGGGTCCTGATCCTCTTGGCCCAGAACCGGAAGACCATCTCGTAGGACATACATCCCTGCACTGTGTACCGAGTCTGTAAGGTAACATCGAGCAAGGAGCGCACAAGCTGAGCTCCGATGGCAGCCGTCTGATATCGAGCATCTAGTGGAGGGACCGGACCAGTGAAGCGCAAGCCGGTGATAGCAGCATAATCCACGGGAGTAAGGGTCATCTCTCCGAACCCGAACACGAAAGTATGCGTGCAGTCGTTCCACAGCTCCATCAATGCATAGCGCATAGCGGGCGGGAAACGAGGCTGCGTACGCCACAATCCGGCAGCGTAATCCCCGAAACGTGCAGCAACAACTCGAGCCCGCATAGGAGGGTCCAGCAGATCCCAGAAAGAAGAAGCATCAGTGGCCGAGCCACCCGAGCGGGCCTTGCCCAGATTAACCTATAAGAAAATTTCAACTCCAATAAATATAAGACTAATAATTGTTCATTTTCTTCTATGGCAGGAAAAATAACAACAACTCGAACTTCGGTTTGAACCACAGCTGCGCCACGCAGCTCCCAGTCGCGTCACGCGTCTACAGAGCCGCGCCACGCAGCTTTACCCAAGTTACGCAAGCAGAAGCATAGCTGCATAGCGCATCTCAACACCCGCGTCACGCCACTCCATAGATGCGTCACGCAACTGTTCAAGATATGCGACCCCAAGAACGGATGCGTCACGCAACCCCAAAGCCGCGTCACGCATCTCTCTAGCCGCGTTACGCGACAGTTCAAGGCAACCGTTCATTGACGAACAGTCGCGTCACGCAACTGTTCTTCCTAAGAACAGCTACGCT
This sequence comes from Jatropha curcas, assembly GCF_041381405.1. NCBI lineage: Eukaryota > Viridiplantae > Streptophyta > Magnoliopsida > Malpighiales > Euphorbiaceae > Jatropha > Jatropha curcas. The sequence continues at coordinate 14,547,231 of NC_143153.1, forward strand.
AAAACTGAACTGCTGCGTACCTTCGATAGTCGCGTCACGCAACTGTTCTTCCTAAGAACAGCTACGTGACGCGACTGTCGAAGGTACGCAGCAGTTCAGTTTTAGCTTAATTTCACTACGTTTGTGTTGTTTTTGTGTAATTTCAGGGCAAAATCAAGTCGCCCGGAGTTATCAGCAATCAAAACTCAATAAATCAAAGTCTAAACACAATCTAAGGAGATCGATCCTAAGGTTCAAGGCAAGCTAGGGTTTCTGGCGCCTCGAATAGATGAGTCACGCAACTGTTCACGTAAGAACAGATGCGTCACGCAAGAACAGATGCGTCACACAACTGTTCATGAAGGACAGTCGCGCCACGCAACTCCTACTCGCGTGACGCAACTACTAACGCAGGCAGAAACAGTAAAGAGCGGCCCTATTGCTACAGTTACGGATCAAAAGCAGTAAAAAACAAAAAGTTGAAGAAATTTTTACTTACCTCGGATCGAAAGCCGCGCATCTGACTCGTTTCATACCGGACTAGAAACTCCGAACCCGGCAAAGGAAGAAGCTGCAGCGGTCGCGTCCCGGGGGTTAGTGGGTTCCGGCTCACCGGCACCGGCTCACCGTCGAATGTGGGAATATCGGGAAGGGCCCCGAGAATCTCCATCTCCGGGGTGTAGGCAGAAGCGGGGATTTTTGAGATTTGAGACATCCTTTCAGTTGATTAATCCAGAGAACTTTCAATCGCTTAGGGTTTGTGAATAAGTGAAAATGAATCGATTAAGAAGAAAGTTACTTATAGTAAATATCCGGGCCCAAGCCCACTTTTTAAAAGCCCAGAGAGAGTGACGGGCCCATCACCTTCTTTCAACGCCCAATAAGCCCGTGCGGCCCGTTCAAAAGCCCACAACGGTCCACTTCAGCAATTTGACATCGATGTGCGGCTCGTACACTTCAGCGATTTTTGTCTACTCACCGCACAGGGGGCAGAAACATCAAATTGCCCAGATTACCCTCAGGTAAGCTTTCTTTCAACCACTGTATCATAAAAGGTATACTTGAAAATGCAGATAACAAATTTTTGTTAAAAATTTTATGCCGAAATTTTCGCGAAAATTTTTGCAAAATGATTAAGATATGCCTACAAAAATGGATATTTTTGGTCCTAGGCCGGAATTCCGGACTGGGGGCAAAAGTATAACCTTTTGCCTTAATACGAATCATTTTTCATAATTAATGCATGGGAACATGTGATGTTCCAATATTTTTCTAACGGAAGGCAAAGTCTGTTTGTACACGAATATTGTCCTTTTTCTTGTGAATAATTTTTCAGGCCAACCGGTGATGGTTTTTCGAAGCCGATAAGTCTTACTGATTAGTGATGGTGCATTGCGAAGCTAGTCAGAACAATTTCAAAACAGTGATGATGTATTGCGAAGCTGTTTGAAATTTCTTCCCCAGTCAATGATGTTGAGTTGCGAAGTTGACCAGGGTAAAATCAACGTCTCTCGAGCCGATCAAACCGAGCCTCGAAGATGTCCTTTCAAAATCGACTGGAGCCGACAAAGCCGATCAAACCGAGCTGAGTAGGTGGCCAGATCAAAGCTCTTCAAGCCGATCAAACCGAGCTTCGAAGACTTTGTTACCAAATCAACATTTTTCGAGCCGATCAAACCGAGCTTCAAGGATGTCTCTTCAAATTCTGTGGAAACCGACAAAGCCGATCAAACCGAGCTGAGAAGGTGACCAAATTTTCAAAACCCTTCAGGCCGATCAAACCGAGCCTCGAAGGTGTCCTCCTAGCCGATCAAACCGAGCTTAGGAGGCGACCAGATGATTAATTCAGCGTCTTTTCAAGCCGATCAAACCGAGCTTCGAGAGGATTGCTTGATAGAAGGCGCGTCAATAGACCACTTTAACATTAATCGTTTATACAATTAATGATAAAGTGGGGGGGCAAACTGTTGACACGTAATTTTATGCCCCCACCTGACCCGATGATGATATGAGGACAAAAGATAAGGTTTCACAATAAACCAGGAGCGTTTTGAACCAAAAGTTGAATCGAACCGCCCAAAGGAGCCTGACCCGTGTTAGGGTTGTGTCACGCAGCTAGTACCCGCGTGACAGTACTATCAGCTGCGTCACGCAGCTCTAACAGGGTTGACACCTTTGGCGCGCGCCCGTGCAACGGCCTGCGCTGTTTGTATGGATACGCGGCAACTGTACGAAAAGTAAGTCGCGTCACACGGGCTTACGGGTGCGTCACGCAGCTCATACTTGCGTGATGCGACTGCTCTGTTGCCCTAGCCATATAAATACAACATTTTCATTTTGAAACGGGACTTTTTCTTTCTCTCATTTTTTTCTCTGAACTTTGATATTTTTTAGGCAGAGAGACATTTGATTACGGCTAGGGTTTTCCTTAAGAACTCAAGTGAGTAATCTTGAGGAAGATTAAGCCATTAGAGATAGATTAAAAACTAAAGAAAAAAATTTCAAAAAGACATAAAAAGAGAAAAAAAGAGAAAAGAAAGGAAAGAAACGTGTTTATTGCTAAAACTTGATACTAAACGCTTCTGGGATCGTGAAGTTTTGTTCCTAGATCATCAAAATCATATGCAATCCTCGAATCTGAGGGTTAGGTAATCATCTAAACCTCTCTTTTCATTTTTAGTTATTTATTTGTGAAAAATCTTATTTTCTTGGTATTTAGTTAGTTTGGTGTTGATTGAACAACATTTTGCCCATTTCTGAGTGTTTCTGAGTTATATTAAACCTTTGTTAATAAAAAGAAACGTAAAAAAAGACCTGTTTGAAAGGTAGTTGCGGACCAGAGCAGCCGCGTCACGCAGCTACTACCTGCGTGACGCGACTGTTCATGTCCAAAAGTCTTTGATTCGGACGGGACCACCTGCGTGACGCAGCTATTCGTGCATCCAGTATATTTTTGTTCTCATATTCGTAGTTAATGCGATATTTTGGATTAATAATTAATAAAACTGGGAATCCTAATAAGTCAAAAATAGTTCCGTCACGCAGCAAGAAGTTCCGTCACGCGACTGTTCTTCATAGAACACCCGCGTGACGCGACTGTCCCAATTTCCAGTGATATGGTAAAAGTTGCGCCACGCGACTGTTCTTGATAGAACACCCACGTGACGCGACTGTTCTAAAAATCCCGGAGTGAATAAGGAGAGTTGCGCCACGCAACTGCTCTTCATAGAACAGCCGCGTGACGCGACTATCTTGGAATTCCAAAATAATTCCCTTATTTGGTTTTAATTTCACATTACTAAGTAGGTTTTAATCCTAACTCAGAAAACGATCAATTACGGGCAAAATAAAGCTTTAATCAAACCAGATCAATTAATTATTAATGATTATGAGATTTTTAGGATTTATTTCCTTTTGTTTATCGTTAATTATATTATCAAACTCGGTTTGTGGCCCGCCTTTAACCATAAGGCAAGAGCGGGTCTTTTATTATACTTGATATGTGCTATGGATGAATGATGGATGTGGTGATTTATTTATAATGAATGCAATGAATGGATTTAATTGGGACGATTAATTAATTTTCCTTATAGGAACTCGGTTTGATTTATTTGGGTTGGGTTTAAATAAATAAATAATTGGCTTTTCTAAAATAAAATCAATTAGAAATTGTAGGTTAAAAGAGGCCAGTTTTCCGGGCGTCGGCTTTCAACGGGCCGACGTACCCAATTCCCTTACCCAGAACCTCTCCGGTTCGCCTGACCAGTTTTTCAAAATGAAAGGCGTCGAATAAAATGGGTTAAAATGAAGTCACTTTTATAAAATAAAATCGGGAACGGTCCCATTGCCGAAATAATGGGTGGCGACTCAAAATAATTTATAAGACCGATTTATCGGCATCGCATATCCAAAAAGATTTTTTGATCACCATCTTTCCAAAATAAACATACAAATAAAAACATTTTTAAATACACTCTCTTTTTGATTTTTCTCCGGGGGAAAAACACCCGGTTAATTAATAATCGTGGTATTAATGCTAAATCCGACAATATTGGCTAAAAAGCCTAGTTAATTAATAACTACGGTTTAATTGCCTTTATTTCGAACAGTCCGGCTTAAGTCCAATTAATCAATAATTGTGGCTAAAAAGCCTTAATCAATCACGTTTTGACAACAAATTGCCTACAATTAAATCAACCACATTTTGGCAACAAATTGCCCACGGTTCAATCAATTTTTTGTCAAACAAATTGCCTATAAATTAGATTAACCACTTTTTAGCGACAAATTGCTTAAATCAGAAGCTTTGGCAAAATGCCTTAGAATTAATCAATCTTTTGGCTAAAAGCCTTCAAACAATCATTTTGGCGACAATCGCCTAAATCACATCAACTTTTGGCAAAAATTGCCTAAATCAATTCATTTTGGCTAAAAGCCTTAAATCAGTCATTTTGGCGACAAATGCCCGTATAATCACTTTTGGCAAACAAATTGCCTAAATCTTTTGGCTAAACGCCTTCCAATACCAACTTTTGGCACAAATGCCTTAATCACTTTGGCGACAAATCGCCTAACCAATTTTTGGCAATAAATTGCCTAAATCAATTTATTTCGGTTAAAAGCCTTAAAATCAATCAATTTTGGCGACAATCGCCTAAATCACAACATTTTTGGCAACAATTGCCTGAATTAATCTTTTTGGCTAAAAGCCATTAAAATCAACACTTTTGGCATCAAATGCCTAAAAATCAATTTTCAGGCAGAATGCCTAAACAAAATGCACAAAGCATACACACACTCATGCATAAAGCATCCCCATTCAAAACCCTCTAAAAGAGGCCTATCGAACTATGTTGACTTTGATCTTCCATTCAAACGGAAGTACGTAGGCACGTTAGGGATTTAACCCCGAGCGGCAAGTCAAAATCACATAAACACTTTCATTGGTCCAATTGCATCATTTACCCTGCAAAGCATTCATTATTTTGGTTAGTTCATCAGCATGACATAGTCTCGGGATCCACCTCGGGTTCGTAGACCATGCCTTACTTTGGGTTAATTAATCTAGCATTTAGGTTAATTAAAATTGGAGTCACTTAGGGTTTTTCCTAGTTTACCCTAAAATAATTAAACAAGGTGGCGACTCATACATCCACGTGCATTTCTGCCCTTAGTCACATGCATTCGTATGCCGGTGATATTTTGGGTAGGGGTTCACAGAGGTAGCCATCACTCTCTCTTAACATACGCTGTTGATTTCCTTGATCTATTTTATAAGGCAGAGGAAGGGTATTAAAGTCCTAACTGGTCCTTATTCCATTAAGCCCAATAACCATCATTTTGGGCCACCTTAATTAGAACCAGCCCTTTAATTACATGGGCCACATAGGTTATTAAAACAATCTAACAATCTCCCACTTGGCCCATGTACATTTCTTAAATTTATCATGTTAACTTAATTAGAATTAAATTGATCGGATTATGGCGGTCACAAGTCATTAATCAACATGATTCTTTCCATACATCACAGACCATCTCAATTCATAAGAGCTTTAATCGAGAAATGATTCAACAAACAATACATTGTTACAATTAACACAAACCATTATTGTATACATCTATAATGTGGATAACACATAAACAAGTAAAATCACATCTTTAATTGAATTCCCAAGTGTCACAATAATATGAGCAAAATAACCATATGTGTATATATACATATACAAGTTTGAACATCATGGTAACAAGGACTCATCTATAATGCCCATCCTATCAACATGGCCAGTGATGATTCTAGGCAGTAAGCCTTTAGTTAGCATATCCGTTATCATCAGATCAGTACCGATATGCTCAATTGACACCTTGTGTTTTGCACTTCATCTTTTACAAATAGGTATTTTAAATCCATATGTTTTGCACCCTTAGAATACCTATCGCTCTTAGAGAAGAAAACAACTGTAGAATTATCACAGTAAATTCTCAACAGTCTAGCTATACTGTTGACAATACTTAGACCTGATGCAAAGTTCCGCAACCACAATGTGTGAATAGTGGCCTCAAAGCATGCCACAAATTCAGCCTCCATTGTGGAAGTAGCAATGACAGATTGCCTTCCACTTTTCCATGAAACTGCTCCTCCAACTAGGAGAAACAAGTAGCCAAATGTAGATTTTCTCGAATCTACACAACCTGCATAGTCTAAATCCGAGTATCCCATCACTTTTAGATGGCTGGACTTTCTATAGGTGAGTATATGATCCTTAGTGCCTTGTAAATACCTAAGTACTTTCTTTGCAGCTTTCCAATGGTCCATCCTGGGATTACTTTGTTTTTGCCCTAACATTCCTATGGCGAAACTAATATCCAGTCAAGTACATGTTTGAACATACATTAAGCTCCCAACTAATGACGCATAGGGAAAAGACTCCATCTCTTTACGTTCTAAATCATTCTTAGGACATTGCATTTCGCTGAACCTATCTCCTTTCTGAATTGGAACTATTCCTACGGAGCATTTTTGCATTCTGAATTTCTTGAATGCCTTGTCAATGTAAGCTCTTTGAGACAATCCTAACAATCCTTGTGATTTATTATGGAATATTTCTATTCCTATCACGTAGGATGCCTCACCCATATCTTTCATTTCATGTTTCTAGTCTTAGTAATTTAGAAAATGCAAGAAAAAGAGTTCCGAAGTACCTCAGAAGTGCCCTAACAAAGATGGCTGGGTAAATCGTGTCCCAGGTTGATCAAACTCCCTGCGTCAAGAATAAACTCCCAAAGTTTCATACCATGGCTCACGGGTCAAGACCCAAGATCAATCACCAAATCTTCAGGAAGCCAATCCGTGACGTTTTCGGTAGCCATAAGTTGCGGTTGAAGAAAAAGTAAAAAGAGAAGAAGAGAGAGTTTTTGAAAGAGAAGTTTGGTAAGTTAGGTTGAAAGTGACAAATGAATGTCACTTTCACCTTTTATAAAGCTTAAGGGGCCTATGGACTCGACTTTAGCCTTCGAGCCAGTTTAGCTTAAAGGTCCATTTACTGCGACCAGCTCTCATGCGTAGCCAGTAACCCGTCACTGGCTCACTGCCTAAGCAAAGGCAAAACATTGCTGGCCATAGGTACATTTTTCTCGTTTTGCATGCCACTACACGATTTTAATAAATACATGTAAAAACACATAAACTCATATGAACACATACAAATTCATGCCAATTCGCACAAACACACATGGATTCACACGAATTCACATAAATTCATGCAAATTCACGCAGCCTCATGCATTTTTATGCAAAATCACATTTCACACATGCACACGTGCACACTGTTACGGTCCTAATTACGAAATTTCTAACCTTAACCACCAGCCAAAGACCGGTTTTTCTATCAAAAATTTTTTTTCACAGATACCTCCCAAAGTGAGCATTTCAGAATTAAAGTCCTAAGTGGCGCACCCAAGCCATCCCAAGTGGTTCACCCAAAGCCCTTCAAAGAAGGCACCATCGAAAGGACAACCTCCCATAGTAGAGCATTTCAGAACAAAGACCCTGTTTGGCGCAGATGGTCACAGAAGCTGTCAACAACCACCATGGCGCATCTCCTCCGCCCTTCATGTCTACAGTGATAACCTCCTATAGTGGAGCATTTCAGAACCAAAGTCCCCTAAGGCACCCAAAGCCCTTCAAAGAAGGCACTGTCCAAAGGAAAACCTCCACAATGGATCATTTCAACAAAGTCGCCAACTGCTGCATTTAGCCGCAGAAGTTGCCAACAATCATGATGGCGCAATTCGCTCGCCTAACAATCGCCAACTGGCAACCCACTTTAACAAACTGCTAAAATGGTGCACTTCATCCATCCAAGTCGTTAAAAGGACGCAAACCAGGAAAGTATTTCTTACTTACACATCTACTTTACACTTTGACGACATCTTACTCAAAAAAACAAATATCATCAAAGTGGAGGCAAACTGTAGCGCTCAAATTTTGCCCCTAAAGGCTCAGTGATGATAAACTGTTTTCCACATAAGTTTGGATCAAGATTCCTGATCGTCTTGGTTCTTGGACCAATGGTCCGTGGCTAAGAAAATAAATGTGGTTAACAATTTTTACTTTTTTGTGTTATTGGACATTTCGTGACGAAATTGGGCCCGAGGAGCACGTCCGGCCTATCCGACACGCTTCCCGATATACCATCTCATTTGCATTCCATCTGGTCTGATTTGGTAAAAGTGAACCCAGACTTATTTTGGGGCCCACCAATGGCATTTTGCCACGTCAGCCCTAAAATAGGGTCACACACCCTCCATTTACTTATAAATAGGGCATTGGGGAGTCTGCCCATGAGCCCCCTCCTAAGCGCCATTGGAAAGATCTGAAGGATAGAGTCTAACCAGACGAGCTCAGTGGTTGGTTGGTCGCGAAAATAGGGAGGAACTCCTTACGATTCCTTTTTTGTTTATTGATTAGTCTGATTATGGCTCGGTTTAGTGCTTATGTGATATCGAGTTGGCTCTTTGGAGCACTTTGACAGGTGTGTGATGTGACAGAGTCACCACCTTAATTTAAGATTTAAGGAAGAAACCCCGTGTTGGACTCCATTTTTGGTTTGCCTTTTTGGATAAAATGCACTAGCCTTGAATCATTAGGGTCGGGACTAGGTTTTCAGCTTCTTTCATTCTAAATCAACAGTTTAGGTCATAATTAAGAAACCAAAAAGCAGTTTTGTATGTGTGAATACTCAATTTTGAGGCTCAAAAAGCCTGTTTTCACGGACTGCAAACAGTCCGGCCGGACCGGAGGCCATTCGGAAAGTTCACCGAAAGTATGCCAATATGGTACTTGAAACGTCCGGAAAATTACGAGGATCGCAGAACTGGTCCCGAAATATTTTTTTGGAGGTATGGAACTCCCGAATAAGCTTTCGAAACGAAAAACTAGAAGTGGACAAGCCACGGCGGCGGCGTCCGCCGGCGACGGTGGGGCGGGGGCGCCCGCCCTTCATGGCGGCGGAGGCCGCCGGCAAGGGTGGCGGCGGCCGCGGCCGCCCTCCGCGGCGGCAGCTGCCGCCCTCCAGCCCAGGTTTTCCCTATAAATACAGCCCCGATGCGACTTTTTTACACACTCAGTCTGTGTTGACGGACGCTCTCTTCTCCCCTACGCTCCTTGCGGTTCTTTTACTGCTTTTCTGCATTTAGTGTAGGCTTTTATTACTCTGCTGTTGTGATATTTGACCACTTAAATTAATTAATTCTAATTAATATTCCCCAAATGAGGAGCTTAATCTGGAGTTTTCAAGCTGAAGCTAAGAAGCGCCCGCCGCTTAACTCAGGTAATAACGAAACTCTGCCCATTTAATTTCAGCATTTCATGCATATTCTTCTTCTACTCTAATTCTGAATTAAACTGTTACATAAATGCATTCACGTCATCAATTTGGCAAATAAACTGCCTTAATTAAATATGATTAAGCTAAATGCCCGGTTAATTAATAATCGTGGTGTTAAAACCTAAATCCGACAATATTGGCTAAAGTATCTAGTCAATTAATGACTATGGTATAATCGCCTTTATTTGAACAGTCCGGCTTAAGTCCAATTAATCAATAATTGTGGCTAAATAGCCTTAATTAAACACGTTTTTTGGCAATAAATTGCCTATATTGCAATTCAATTGATCACTTTTGGCAAACAAATTGCCTATAAGTAGATTAATCATTTTTAGCAACAAATCGCTTAAATCGAAGCTTTGGCAAAATGCCTTGAATTAATCAATCTTTTGGCTAAAAGCCTTAAATCACTCATTTTGGCGACAATCGCCCAATCAACACCTTTGGCAAAACAAACTGCCTAAATCAACTCATTTTGGCTAAAAGCCTTCAAATAATCAATTTTGGCGACAATCGCCTAAATCACATCAATTTTTTGGCAACAAATTGCCTAAGTCAATCTTTTTGGCTAAAAGCCTTAAATCAACAATTTTGGCAACAAACGCTTAATCAAATCAATCAATTCTTTGGCCAAAATGCCTAAACAAAATGCACGAAGCATACACACACTCATGCATTAAGTATTCCCATTCAAAGCCCTTTAAAAAAGGCCTATCGAACTACGTCGACTTTGATCTTCCATTCAAACGGAAGTACGTAGGCACATTTGGGATTTAACCCCGAGCGGCAAGTCGAAATCACTTAAACATTTCATTGGTCCAATTACATCATTTACCTTGCAAAGCATTCATTCATCGTTAGTTAATCAGCATGACATAGTCTCGGGATCCACCTCGGGTTCGCAAACTATGCCTTAAACATTGGGATAATTAATATAGTAATTAGGTTAATTAAAATTGGAGTCAATTTAGGGTTTTTTCCTAGTTTACCCTAAAATAATTAAACAAGGTGGCGACTCACACATTCATGTGCATTTCTGCCCTTAGTCATATTCATTATATGCCTATTTTTGGGGGAGTGGTTCACAGTTTGGCGACTTCACTGGGGACTTATGTAATCATTTTGCATAAAGTGGACTACAATTGCTGCAACAACTAACCTGCCCTTCTTCAGGTATTATTTTGTTGTGCTTTGTTTTGTAGGGTACCCTAACACGAATCAAGTGTTCTTTCTTAAGAATACTTGATAAGGAAATTTGGACTTAATTGTAAAGTTTAATGAAACATTTAAATTTGTTGATTTATTTGCACGATTGAGAATCTTTTTCTCCATTGCATAAAAAACGAATTTCAAATGAATTTCTTCTCTTCTGTTCAAACTTCTGAGTCTGAATAGCAAGTAGCGCTGATCGGCAGGTCTCTTTGATTATGTCGACGGACAGCCAAAGCGTCCTCCCTGTTACCGCAAACC